>NW_027512696.1:0-123858 GCF_048772815.1 Callospermophilus lateralis
AGATAGATGAATTTGGAACTTTAAATCCAACATGGTTTGGAGTAGCTCTTTGAAACTTGACAAAATAAAATAGTTCTCAGTTTTCTCTCTATGGTTTGTTTCTTCGTCAAGTAGCCCTAGGCCCAGACTGTGGAAAAGAACTTTCATTGAGAGGGGTTGCCAAGCTTCTAAGAAATAATGAGTTGTCAAAATAACAGCAAATATTTTTTCACCCAATCTTGATGATACGTGGTGGTAATCATCAGTACACAAATCTCAATTAGCTCACCGAATTGTGTTTTTCTAGGTTGAAGTGTTCCTTTACAGTAGCAGTTTATATTTTTAGTTTTTCCTCTGTTCTCTCATATATAGATAGCTGAATTTGGAACTCTAAATCCAGCATGGTTTGTAGTAGCGCTTTGAAACTTGACAAAAAAAAGTAGTTCCCTGTTTTGTCTCTATGATTTGTTTTCTCTTCAAGTAGCCCTAAGCAGAGACTGTGGAAAAGCACTTTCATTGAAAGGAGTTGCCAAGCTTCCAAGAAATTACGAGTTTCTGAAATACCAGCAAATACTGTTTCACCCAATCTTGATTATACGTGGTGGTAATGACAAGTACACAAATCACACTTGGCTCACCAAATTTTGTTCTTCTAGGTTGAAGCGTTCGTTTACAGTAGCAGTTTTTATTTTTATGTTTCACTCTGTTCTCTCCTATATAGATAGATGAATTTGGAATTCTAAATCCAACATGGTTTGTAGTAGCTCTTTGAAACTTGAGAAAATTAAGGAGTTCTCAGTTTTGTCTCTATGCTTTGTTTCCTATTTCAGTAGCCCTAGGCACAAACTGTGGAAGAGCACGTTCATTGAAAGGGGTTGCCAGGCTTCTAAGAAATAACGAGTTTCCGAAATACCAGCAAATATTTTTTCACCCAGTCTTGATGATACTTGACAAGTACACAAATATCACTTGGCTCACCAAATTTAGTTCTTCCAGTTTGAAGCGTTCGTTTACAGTAGCAGTTTTTATTCTTAGGTTTCTCTCATGTCTCTCCTATAATGATAGATGAATTTGGAACTCTAAATTCAACATGGTTTGTAGTACCTCTTTGAAACTTCAAAAAATAAAGGAGTTCTCAGTTTTGTCACTATGGATCGTTTCCTCTTCAAGTAGCCCTAGGCACAGACTGTGGAAAAGCAATTTCATTGAGAGGGTTCCCCAAGCTTCTAAGAAATAGCGAGTTTCCGTAATACCAGCAATTATTTTTTTCACCCAATCTTGATGATACTTCGTGGGAAGGATCAGTACATAAATCCCACTATTCTCACCAAATTTTGTTCTTCTAGGTTGAAGCGTTCGTCTACAGTAGCAGTTTTTTTATTTACGTTTCACTCTGTTCTCTCTTATATAGATACATGAATTTGGAACTCTAAATCCAACATGGTTTGTAGTAGCTCTTTGAAATTTGACACAATAAAGTAGTTCTCAGTATTGTCTCTATGGATTGTTTCCTCTTCAAGTAGCCCTAGGCACAGACTGTGGAAAAGCACTTTCATTGAGAGGGGTGCCAAGCTTCTAAGAAAAAACGATTTTCCGAAATACCAGCAAATATTTTTTCACCCAAACTTGATGATACTTGCTGATAATGATCGGTACACAAATCCGACTTGACTCACCAAATTTTGTTCTTCTAGGTTGAAGCGTTAGTCTACAGTAGCAGTTTATATTTTTAGGTTTCCCTCTGTTCTCTACTATATAGATAGATGAATTTGGAACTCTAAATCCAACATGGTTTGTAGTAGCTCTTTGAAACTTGACAAAATAAAGGAGTTCTCAATTTTGTCTCTATGATTTGTTTCCTCTTCAAGTAGCCCAGGCAGAGACTGTGGAAAAGCACTTTCATTGAAAGGGGTTGCCAATCTTCCAAGAAATTACGGGTTTCCGAAATACCATCAAATATTTTTTCACAGAATCTTGATGATACTTGGTGGACATGAGAAGTACACAAATCCAACATGGCTCACCAAATTTTGTTCTTCTATTTTAAGCGTTCGTTTACAGTAGCAGTTTATATTTTTAGGTTTCCCTCTGTTCTCGCCTATATAGATAGATTAATTTGGAACTCTAAATCCAACATGGTTTGTAGTAGCTCTTTGAAACTTGACAAAATAAAGGAGTTCTCAGTTTTGTCTTTATGCATTGTTTCTTCTTCAAGTAGCACCTGGCACAGACTGTGGAAAAGCACTTTCATTTAGAGGGGTTGCCAAGCTTCTAAGAAATAACGAGTTTCCGAAATACCAGCAAATATTTTTTCATGCAATCTTGATGATACGTGGTGGTAATGATCAGTACACAAATCCCACCTGGCTCACCAAACTGTGTTTTTCTAGGTTGAAGCGTTCATCTACAGTAGCAGTTTTTATTTTTAGGTTTCACTTTGTTCTCTCCTATATAGATAGATGAATTTGGAACTATCAATCCAACATGGTTTGTAGTAGCTCTTTGAAATTTGACAAAATAAAGTCGTTCTCAGTATTGTCTCTATGGTTTGTTTCCTCTTCAAGTAGCCCACGGCACAGACTGTGGAAAAGCACGTTCATTTAAAGGGGTTGCCAAGCTTAAAAGAAATAACGAGTTTCCGAAATACCAGCAAATATTTTATCACCCAATCTTGATGATACTTGCTGATAATGATCAGTACACAAATCCCACTTGACACACCAAATTTTGTTCTTCTAGGTTGAAGCGTTAGTCCACAGTAGCAGTTTATATTTTTAGGTTTCCCTCTGTTCTCTCCTATATAGATAGATGAATTTATAACTCTAAATCCAACATGGTTTGTAGTAGCTCTTTGAAACTTGACAAAATAAAGGAGTTCTCAATTTTGTCTCTATGATTTGTTTCCTCTTCAAGTAGCCCAGGCAGAGATTGTGGAAAAGCACTTTCATTGAAAGGGGTTGCCAATCTTTCAAGAAATTACGGGTTTCGAAATACCATCAAATATTTTTTCACCCAATCTTGATGATACTTGGTGGTAATGAGAAGTACACAAATCCCACATGGCTCACCAAATTTTGTTCTTCTAGTTTAAGCGTTCGTTTACAGTAGCAGTTTATATTTTTAGGTTTCCCTCTGTTCTCGCCTATATAGATAGATTAATTTGGAACTCTAAATCCAACATGGTTTGTAGTAGCTCTTTGAAACTTGACAAAATAAAGGAGTTCTCAGTTTTGTCTTTATGCATTGTTTCTTCTTCAAGTAGCACCTGGCACAGACTGTGGAAAAGCACTTTCATTTAGAGGGGTTGCCAAGCTTCTAAGAAATAACGAGTTTCCGAAATACCAGCAAATATTTTTTCACGCAATCTTGATGATACGTGGTGGTAATGATCAGTACACAAATCCCACTTGGCTCACCAAACTGTTTTCTTCTAGGTTGAAGCATTCGTTTACAATAGCAGTTTTTATTTTTAGGTTTCACTCTGTTCTCTCCTATATAGATAGATGAATTTGGAACTCTAAATCCAACATGGTTTGTAGTAGCTCTTTTAAACTTGACAAAAAAAAGTAGTTCCCAGTTTTGTCTCTATGATTTGTTTTCTCTTCAAGTAGCCCTAAGAAGAGACTTGAAAAGCACTTTCATTGAAAGGAGTTGCCAAGCTTCCAAGAAATTACGAGTTTCCGAAATACCAGCAAATACTGTTTCACCCAATCTTGATGATACCTTTTGGTAATGACAAGTACACAAATCCCACTTGGCTCACCCAATTTTGTTCTTCTAGGTTGAAGCGTTCGTTTACAGTAGCAGTTTTTTTTTAGGTTTCACTCTGTTCTCTCCTATATAGATAGATGAATTTGGAACTCTAAATCCAACATGGTTTGTAGTAGCTCTTTGAAACTTGACAAAATAAAGGAGTTCTCAGTTTTGTCTTTATGCATTGTTTCTTCTTCAAGTAGCACTAGGCACAGACTGTGGAAAAGCCCTTTCATTAAGAGGGGTTGCCAAGCTTCTAAGAAATAACGAGTTTCCGAAATACCAGCAAATATTTTTTCACGCAATCTTGATGATACGTGGTGGTAATGATCAGTACACAAATCCCACTTGGCTCACCAAACTGTGTTCTTCTAGGTTGAAGCGTTCGTTTACAGTAGCAGTTTTTATTTTTAGGTTCACTCTGTTCTCTCCTATATAGAGAGATGAATTTGGAACTCTAAATCCAACATGGTTTGTAGTAGCTCTTTGAAACTCGACAATAAAAAGTAGTTCCCAGTTTTGTCTCTATGATTTGTTTTCTCTTCAAGTAGCCCTAAGCAGAGACTGTGGAAAAGCACTTTCATTGAAAGGAGTTGCCAAGCTTCCAAGAAATTACGAGTTTCCGAAATACCAGCAAATACTGTTTCACCCAATTTTGATGATACGTGGTTGTAATGACAAGTACACAAATCCCACTTGGCTCAAAAAATTTTGTTCTTCTAGGTTGAAGCATTCGTTTACAGTAGCAGTTTTTGTTTTTAGGTTTTACTTTGTTCTCTCTTATATTGATAGATGAATATGGAACTCTTAATCCAACATGGTTTGTAGTAGCTTTTTGAAATTTGACAAAATAAAGTCGTTCTCAGTATTGCCTCTATGGTTTGTTTCCTCTTCAAGTAGCCCTAGGAACAGACTGTGGAAAAGCACTTTCATTGAAAGGGGTTGCCAAGCTTCCAAGAAATAACGAGTTTCCGAAATACCAGCAAATATTTTTTCACCCAATCTTGATGATACTTGGTGGTAATGAGAAGTACACAAATCCCACTTGGCTCACCAAATTTTGTTCTTCAAATTTGAAGCGTTCGTTTACAGTATCAGTTTATATTTTTAGGTTTCCCTCTGTTCTCTCCTATATACATAGATGAATTTGGAAAACTAAATCCAACATGGTTTGTAGTAGCTCTTTGAAACTTGACAAAATAAAGGAGATCTCAGTTTTCTCTCTATGGCTTGTTTCTTCTTCAAGTAGCCCTAGGCACAGACTGTGGAAAAGCACTTTCATTGAGAGGGATTGCCAAGCTTCTAAGAAATAACGAGTTTCTAAAATACCAGCAAACATTTTTTCACCCAAACTTGAAGGTACTTGGTGGTAATGATCAGTACAAAAATCCCACTTGGCTCACCAAATTTTGTTCTTCTAGGTTGAAGCGTTCGTCCACAGTAGCTTTTTTTATATTTAGGTTTCCCTCTGTTCTCTCCTATATAGATAGATGAATTTGGAACTCTAAATCCAACATGAATTGTAGTAGCTCTTTGAAACTTGACAAAATAAAGGAGTTCTCAGTTTTTTCTCTATGATTTGTTTCCTCTTAAAGTAGCCCTAAGGAGAAACTGGGGAAAAGCCCTTTCATTGAAAGGGTTTGCCAAGCTCCGAAAAAATTACGGGTTTCCGAAATACCAGCGAATATTTTTTCACCCAATCTTGATGATACTTGGTGGTAATTACAAATACACAAATCCCACTTGGCTCACCAAATTTTGCTCTTCTAGGTTGAAGCGTTCGTTTACAAGAGCAGTTTTTATTTTTAAGTTTCCCTCTGTTCTCTCCTATATAGATAGATGAATTAGGAACTCTAAATCCAACATGGTTTGTAGTAGCTCTTTGAAACTTGACAATATAAAGGAGTTCTCAGTTTTGTCTCTATGGTTTGTATAGTCTTCAAGTAGCCCTCAGCAGAGACTGTGGAAAAGCACTTTCATTGAAAGGGGTTTCCAAGCTTCTAAGAAAAAACGAGTTTCCGAAATACCAGCAAATTCTTTTTCACCCAATCTTGATGATACTTGGTGGTAATGACAAGTACACAAATCCCACTTGGCTCACCAAATTGTGTTCTTCTAGGTTGAAGTGTTCGTTTACAGTAGCAGTTTATATTTTTAGGTTTCCATCTGTTCTCTCCTATATAGATAGCTGAATTTGGAACTCAAAATACAGCATGGTTTGTAGTAGCGCTTTGAAACTTGACAAAAAAAAAGTAGTTCTCAGTTTTGTCTCTATGATTTGTTTCCTCTTCAAGTAGCCCTCAGCAGAGACTGTGGAAAAGCACTTTCATTGAAAGGTGTTGCCAAGCTTCCAAGAAATTACGAGATTCCGAAATACCAGCAAATACTTTTTCACCCAATCTTGATGATACGTATTGATAATGACAAGTACACAAATACTACTTGGCTCACCAAATTTTGTTCTTCTAGGTTGAAGCGTTCGTCTACAGTAGCACTTTTTATATTTAGGTTTCACTCTCTTCTCTCCTATATAGATAGATGAATTTGGAACAGTAAATCCAACATGGTTTGTAGTAGCTCTTTGAAAATTGATAAAATAAAGGAGTTCTCTGTTTTGTCTCTATGATTTGTTTTCTCTTCAAGTAGCCATAAGCAGAGACTGATGAAAAGCACTTTCATTGAAAGGAGTTCCCAAGCTTCCAAGAAATTACGAGTTTCCGAAATACCAGCAAATACTTTTTCACCCAATCTTGATGATACGTGGTGATAATGACACGTACACAAATCCCACTTGATTCACCAAATTTTCTTCTTCTAGGTTGAAGCTTTCGTTTAGAGTAGCAGTTTTTATTTTTAGGTTTCACTTTGTTCTCTACTATATAGATAGATGAATTTGGAACTCTTAATCCAACATGGTTTGAAGTAGCTCTTTGAAACTTGACAAAATAATGGAGTTCTCAGTCTTGATCTATGGTTTGTTTCCTCTTCAAGTAGCCCTAGGCACAGACTGTGGAAAAGCACATTAACTGAGAGGGGTTGCCAAGCTTCTAAGAAATAACGAGTTTCCGAAATACCAGCAAATATTTTTTCACCCAATCTTGATGATACTTGGTGGTAATGATCAGTATACCAATCCCCCTTGGCTCACCAAATTTTGTTCTTCAAGGTTGAAGCGTTCGTCTAGTAGCAGTTTTTATAATTAGGTTTCACTCTGTTATCTTCTATATAGATAGATGAATTTGGAACTCTAAATCCAACATGGTTTGTAGTAGTTCTGTGAAACTTGACAAAATACAGGAGTTCTGAGTATTGTCTCTATGGTTTGTTTCCTCTTCAAGTAGCCCTAGGCACAGACTGTGGAAATGCACTTTCATTGAAAGGGGTTGCCAAGCTTCCAAGGAATAACGAGTTTCCGAAATACCAGCAAATATTTTTTCACCCAATCTTGATGATACTTGGTGGTAATGATCAGTACACAAATCCCACAGGGCCAACCAAATTTTGTTCTTCTAAGTTTAAGCGTTCGTCTACAGTAGCAGTTTTTATATTTAGGTTTCACTCTGTTCTCTCCTATATAGATAGATGAATTTGGAACTCTACATCCAACATGGTTTGTAGTAGCTGTTTGAAACTTGACAAAATAAAGGAGTTCTCAGTTTTGTCTCTATGGTTTGTTTCCTCTTCAAGTAGCCCTATAAACAGACTGTGGAAAAGCACTTTAATTGAGAGCGGTTGCCAAGCTTCTACGAAATAACGAGTTTCCGAAATACCAACAAATATTTTTTCACCCAATCTTGATGATACTTGGTGGTAATGATAAGTCCACAAATCGCACTTGGCTCAACAAATTTTGTTCCTCTAGGTTTAAGCGTTCGTCTACAGTAGCCGTTTTTATATTTATGTTTCACTCTGTTCTCTCTTATATAGATAGATGAATTTGGAACTCTAAATCCAACATGCTTTGTAGTAGCTCTTTGAAACGTGACAAAATACAGGAGTTCTCAGTATTGTCCCTATCGTTTGTTTCCACTTCAAGTAGCCCTAGGCACAGACTGTGGAAATGCATTTTCATTGAAAGGGGTTGCCAAGCTTAAAAGAAATAACGAGTTTCTGAAATACCAACAAATATTTCTTCACCCAATCTTGATGATACTTGGTGGTAATGATCAGTACACAAATCCCACTTTGCCACCAAATTTTGTTTTTCTAGGTTTAAGAGTTCGTCTAGAGTAGCAGTTTTTATATTTAGGTTTCACTCTGTTCTCTCTTATATAGGAAGATGAATTTGGAAGTCTAAATCCAACATGGTTTGTAGTACCTGTTTGTAACTTGAGAAAATAAAGGAGTTCTCAGTTTTATCGCTAAGGTTTGTTTCCTCTTCAAGTAGCCATATGCACAAACTGTGGAAAAGCACTTTCAATGCGAGGGGTTGCCAAGCTTGTACGAAATAACGATTTTCCGAAACACCAGCAAATATTTTCTCACCCAATCTTGATGATACTTGGTGGAAATGATAAGTCCACAAATCGCACTTGGCTCAACAAATTTTGTTCTTCTAGGTTGAAGCGTTCGTTTACAGTAGCAGTTTATATTTTTAGTTTTCCCTCTGTTCTTTCCTATATAGATAGATGAATTTGGAACTCTAAATCCAACATGGTTTGTAGTAGCTCTTTGAAACTTGACAAAATAAAGGAGTTCTCAGTTTTGTCTCTATGATTTGTTTCCTCTTCAAGTTGCCCTAAGCAGAGACTGTGGAAAAGCATTTTCATTGAAAGGGTTTGCCAAGCTCCCAAAAAATTACGGGTTTCCGAAATACCAGCAAATATTTTTTCACCCAATCTTGATGATACTTGGTGGTAATTACAAGTACACAAACCCACTTAGCTCACCAAATTTTGCTCTTTTAGGTTGAAGCATTCGTTTACAAGAGCAGTTTTTATTTTTAGGTTTCCCTCTGTTCTCTCCTATACAGATAGATTAATTTGGAACTCAAAATCCAACATGGTTTGTAGTAGCTCTTTGAAACTTGACAAAATAAAATGTTCTCAGTTTTGTCTCTATGGTTTGTTTCCTCTTCAAATAGCCCTAAACAGATACTGCGGAAAAGCCAAGCTTGCAAGAAATTACGAGTTTCCGAAATACCAGCAAATATTTTTTCACCCAATCTTGATAATACGTGGTGGTAATGATTAGTACACAAATCCCACTTGGCTCACCAAATTGTGTTCTTCTATGTTGAAGTGTTCATGACACTAGCAGTTTATATTTGGAGGTTTCCCTCTGTTCTCTCCTATATAGATAGCTGAATATGGAACTCTAAATCCAGCATGGTGTGTAGTAGCGCTTTGAAACTTGACAAAAAAAAGTAGTTCTCAGTTTTGTCTCTATGATTTGTTTCCTCTTCAAGTAGCCCTAAGCAGAGACTGTGGAAAAGCACTTTCATTGAGAGGGGTTGCCAAGCTTCTAAGAAATAATGAGTTTCTGAAATACCGGCAAATATTTCTTCACCCAATCTTGATGGTACTTGGGGATATTCGTATGTACACCAATCCCCCTTGGCTCACCAAATTTTGTTCTTCAAGGTTGAAGCGTTCGTCTACAGTAGCAGTTTTTATATTTCGGTTTCACTCTGTTATCTTCTATATAGATAGATGAATTTGAAACTCTAAATCCAACATGGTTTGTAATAGCTCTTTAATACTTGACAAAATAAAAGAGTTCTCAATATTGTCTCAATGGTTTGTTTCCTCTTAAAGTAGCCCTAGGCACAGACTGTGGAAAAGCTCTTTCATTGAGATGTTTTGCCAAGCATCAAAGAAATAACGAGTTTTCGAAATACCAGCAAATATTTTTTCACCCTATCTTGATGATACTTGGTGGTAATGATCGGTACACAAATCCACTTGACTCACCAAATTTTGTTCTTCTAGGTTGAAGCGTTCTTTTACAGTAACAGTTTATATTTTTAGGTTTCCCTCTGTTCTCTCCTATATAGATAGATGAATTTGGAACTGTAAATCCAACATGGTTTGTAGTAGCTCTTTGAAACTTGACAAAATAAAGGAATTCTCAGTTTTGTCTCTATGATTTGTTTCCTCTTCAAGTAGCCCTAAGCAGAGCTGTGGAAAAGCATTTTCATTGAAAGGGTTGCCAAGCTTCCAAGAAATTACGAGTTTCGAAATACCAGCAAATATTTTTTCACCCAATCTTGATGATACTTGGTGGTAATGTCAGTACACAAATCCCACTTGGCTCACCAAATTTTGTTCTTCTAGGTTGAAGCGATCGTCTACAGTAGCAGTTTTTATATTTAGGTTTCACTCTGTGTTCTATTATATAGATAGATGAATTTTTAACACTATATCCAACATGGTTTGTAGTAGCTCTTTGAAACTTGACAAAATAAAGGAGTTCTCAGTTTTGTCTCTATGGTTTGTTTCCTCTTCAAGTAGCCCTAGGCACAGACTGTGGAAAAGCACTTTCATTGGGAGGGCTTGCCAAGCTTCTAAGAAATAACGAGTTTCCAAAATACCAGCAAATATTTTTTCACCCAATCTTGATGATACTTGGTGGTAATGATCAGTACACAAATCCCACTTGGTTCACTAAATTGTGTTCTTCTAGGTTGAAACGTTCGTTTACTGTACCAGTTTTTATATGTAGGTTTTACTCTGTTTTCTCTTATATAGGTGGATGAATTTGGAACTCTAAATAAAACATGGTTTGTAGTAGCTCTTTGAAACTTGACAAAATAAAGGAGTTCTCAGTTTTGTCTCTATAGTTTGTTTCCTCTTCAAGTAGCCCTAAGCAGAGACAGTGGAAAAGCACTTTCTTTGAAAGGGGTTGCCAAGCTTCTAAGAAATAACGAGTTTCCGAAATATCAGAAATATTTTTTCACCCTATCTTGATGATACGTGGTGGTAAAGATCAGTACAAAAATCCCACTTGGCTCACCAAATTTTGTTCTTCTAGGTTGAAGCGTTCGTCTACAGTAGCAGTTTTTATTATTTAGGTTTCACTCTGTTCTCTTCTATATAGTTAGCAGAATTGGAACTCTAAATACAACATGGTTGTAGTAGCTCTTTGAAACTTGACAAAATAAAAAAGTTCTCAGTTTTGTGTCTATGGTTTGTTTCCTCTTCAAGTAGCCTTTAGCAGAGACTGTGGAAAAGCACTTTTATTGAAAGGGGTTGCCAAGTTTCCAAGAAATTACGAGTTTCCGAAATACCAGCAAATATTTTTTCACCCAATCTTGATGATACGTGGTGGTAATCATAAGTACACAAATGTTGTTCTTCTAGGTTGAAGCGTTCCTATACAATAGCAGTTTTTATTTTTAGGTTTCCCTCTGTTCTCTCCTATATAGATAGATGAATTTGCAACTCTAAATCCAACATGGTTTGTAGTAGCTCTTAGAAACTTGACATAAAAAAGTAGTTCTCAGTTTTGTCTCTATGGTTTGTTTCCTCTTCAAGTAGCCCTAGGCACAGACTGGGGAAAAGCACTTTCATTGAGAGGGGTTGCCAAGCTTCTAAGAAATAACGAGTTTCCGAAATACCAGCAACTATTTTTTGACCCAATCTTGATGATACTTGGTGGTAATGATCAGTACACAAATCCGACTTGGCTCACCAAATTTTGTTCTTCTAGGTTGAAGCGATCGTCTACGGTAGCAATTTTTATGTTTAGGTTTCACTCTGTTCTCTCCTATGTAGGTAGATGAATTTGGAACTCTAAATCCAACATGGTTTGTAGTAGCTCTTTGAAACGTGACAAAATAAAGCAGTTCTCAGGTTTGTCTCTATTATTTGTTTCCTCTTCAAGTAGCCCTAAGCAGAGAGTCTGGGAAAGCACTTTCATTGAAGGGTTGCCAAGTTCCAAAAAATTACCAGTTTCCGAAATACCAGCATGTATTTTTTCACCCAATCTTGGTGATACTTTGTGGTAATGACAAGTACACTATTCCCACTTGGCTCACCAAATTTTGTTCTTCTAGGTTAAAGCGTTCGTCTACAGTAGCAGTCTTTATATTTAGGTTTCACTCTCTCCTCTCCTATATAGATAGATGAATTTGGAACTCTAAATCCACCATGGTTTGTAGTAGGTCTTTGAAACTTGACAAAATAAAGGAGTTCTCATTTTTTGTCTTTATGGTTTGTTTCCTCGTCAAGTAGCCCTAGGCTCAGACACTGGAAAAGCACTTTCATTGAGAGGGGTTGCCAACCTACTAAGAAATAACGAGTTTCCGAAATATCAGCAAATATTTTTTCACACAATCTTGATGATACTTGGTGGTAATGATGAGTACACCAATCCCACTTGGCTCACCAAATTTTCTTCTTCAAGGTTTAAGCGTTCATCTACAGTAGCAGTCTTTATATTTAGGTTTCACTCTCTTCTCTCCTATATAGATAGATGAATTTGGAACTCTAAATCCAACATGGTTTGTAGTAGCTCTTTGAAACTTGACAAAATAAAGGAGTTCTCAGTTTTGTCTTTATTGTTTGTTTCCTCGTCAAGTAGCCCTAGGGTCAGACTGTGGAAAAGCACTTTCATTGAGAGGGGTTGCCAACCTTCTAAGAAATAACGAATTTTCCGAAATATCAGCAAATATTTTTTTCACCCAATCTTGATGATACGTGGTGTAATGATCAGTACACAATTCCCACTTGGCTCACCCAATTTTGTTCTTCTAGGTTGAAGCGTTTGTCTACAGTAGCAGTTTTTATATTTAGGTTTCACTCTGTTTCTATTATATAGATAGATAAATTTGGAACTCTATATCCAACATGGTTTGTAGTAGCTCTTTGAAACTTGACAAAATAAAAGAGTTCTCAGTTTTGTCTCTATGGTTTGTTTCCTCTTCAAGTAGACCTAGGCACAGAGTGTGGAAAAGCACTTTCATTGAGAGGGGTTGCCAAGCTTCTAAGAAATAACGAGTTTCCGAAATACTAGCAAATATTTTCTCAACCAATCTTGATGATAATTGGTGGTAATGATGAGTACACCAATCCCACTTGGCTCACCAAATTTTGTTCTTCAAGGTTTAAGCATTCTTCTACAGTAGCAGTTTTTATATTTAGGTTTCACTATGTTCTCTTCTATATACTTAGATGAATATGAAACTCTAATTACAACATGGTTTGTAGTAGCTCCTTGATACTTGACAAAAAAAAAAAAAGTTCTCAGTTTTGTCTCTATGGTTTGTTTCCTCTTCAAGTAGCAATAAGCAGAGACTATAGAAAAGCACTTTCATTGAAAGGGGTTGCCAAGCTTCGAAGAAATAACGAGTTTCCGAAATACCAGCACATATTTTTTCACCCAATCTTGATGATACGTGTTGGTAATGATCAGTACAAAAAACTGACTTGGCTGACCAAATTGTGTTCTTCTAGGTTGAAGCGTTCATCTACAGTAGTATTTTTTATATGTAGGTTTTACTCTGTTCTCTTCTATATAGATAGATGAATTTGGAACTCTAAATCCAACATGGTTTGTAGTAGCTCTTTGAAACTTGACAAAATAATGTAGTTCTCAGTTTTGTCTCTATGGTTTATTTCCTCTACAAGTAGCCCTATGCACAGACTGTGGGAAAGCACTTTCATTGAGAGGGGTAGCCAAGCTTCTAAGAAATAACAAGTTTCCAAAATACCAGTAAGTATTTTTTCACCCAATCTTGATGATACTTGGTGGTAAAGATCAGTACAAAAAACCCACTTGGCTGACCAAATTGTGTTCTTCTAGGTTGAAGCATTCGTCTATAGTAGCAGTTTTATATGTAGGTTTCACTCTGTTCTCTTGTATATAGATATATGAATTAGGAACTCTAAATTCAACATGGTTTGTAGTAGCTTTTTGAACCTTGTCAAAAGAAAGTAGTTCTCAGTTTTGTCTCTATGGTTTATTCCTTCATCAAGTATCCCTAGGAACAGACTGTGGAAAAGGACTTTCATTGAGAGGGGTTGCCAAGCTTCCAAAAAATAATGAGTTTCCGAAATACCAGCAAATATTTTTTCACACAATTTGATGACACTTGGTGATAATGATCGGTACACAAATCCCACTTGGCGCACCTTTTTTTCTTCTAGGTTGAAGAGTTCTTCTACAGTAGCAGTTTTTATATTTAGATTTCACTCTGTTCTCTCCTATATAGATAGATGAATTTGGAACTCTAAATCCAACATGGTTTGTAGTAGCACTTTGAAACTTGACAAAATAATGGAGTTCTCAGTTTTGTCTCTATGGATTGTTTCCTCTTCAAGTAGTCCTAAGCACAGACTGTGGAAAAGCACTTCTATTGAGGGGTTGAGAACCTTTTAAGAAATAAAGAGTTTCCTTAATACCAGCAAATATTTTTTCACAAAATCTTGATGATAATTGGTGGTAATAACAAGTACACAAATCCCACTTGGCTCACCAAAATTTGTTCTTCTTGGTTTAAGCATTCGTCTACAGTTGCAGTTTCTATATTTAGGTTTCCCTCTGTTCTCTCCTATATAGATAGATGAATTCGGAACTCTAAATCCAACATGGTTTGTAGTAGCTCTTTGAAACTTGACAAAATAAAGTAGTTCTCAGTTTTGTCTGAATGGTTTGTTTCCTCTTCAAGTAGCCCTAGGCACAGACTGTGGTAATGCACTTTCATAGAGAGGGGTTGCAAACTTCTAAGAAATAACGAGTTTCCGAAATACCAGAAAATATTTTTCACCCAATCTTGATGATGCGTGGGTGTAATGATCAATACACAAATCCAACTTGGCTCACCAAATTGTGTTCTTGTAGGTTGAAGGGTTCGTCTACAGTAGCAGTTTTAATATGTAGGTTTCACTCTGTTCTTTATTATATAGATAGATGAATTTGGAACTCTAAATCCAACATTGTTTGTAGTAGCTCTTGAATCTTGGCGAAATAAAGTAGTTCTCAGTTTTGTCTCTATGGTTTGTTTACTCTTCAAGTAGCACTAGGCACAGACTGTGGAAAAGCACTTTCATTGAAAGGGGGTGCCAAGATTCCAAGAAATAACGAGTTTCCGAAATACCAGTAAATATTTTTTCACCCAATCTTGATGATACTTAGTGGTAATGATCGTTACACAAAACCCAATTCACTCACCATATTTAGTTCTTCTAGGTTAAAGCGTTCGTTTACATTAGGAGTTTATATTTTTAGGTTTCCCTCTGTTCTCTCCTATATAGATAGATGAATTTGGAACTCTAAATCCAACATGGTTTGTAGTAGCTCTTTGAATCTTGAAAAATAAAGGAGTTCTCAGTTTTGTCTCTATGATTTGTTTCGTCTTCAAGTAGCCCTAAGCAGAGACTGTGGAAAAGCACTTTCATTAAAGGTTTGCCAAGCTTCCAAGAAATTACGAGTTTCCGAAATACCAGCAAATATTTTTTCACCCAATCTTGATGATACGTGGTGGTAATGATCGGTATAGAAATGCCACCTGGCTCACCAAATTTTGTTCTCCTAGGTTTAAGCGTTCGTCTGCAGTAGCAGTTATTATATTTGGGTTTCCCACTCTTCTCTGCTATATAGATAGATGAATTTGGAACTCTAAATCCAACATGGTTTGTAGTAGCTCTTTGAAACTTGACAAAAAAAGTAGTTCTCAGTATTGTCTCTATGGTTTGTTTCCTCTTCAAGTAGCCCTAGGCACAGACTGTGGAAAAGCAGTTTCATTGAAAGGGGTTGCCAATCTTCTAAGAAATAACGAGTTTCCGATATACCAGCAAATATTTTTTTCACCCAAACTTGATGATAGCTGGTGCTAATAACAAGTACACAAATCCCACTTGGCTCACCAAATTTAGTTCTTCTAGGACGAAGCGTTCGTTTACAGTAGCAGTTTTTATTTTTAGGTTTCACTCTTTTATCTCCTATATAGATAGATGAATTTGTAACTATAAATCCAACAAGGTTTGTTGTAGCACTTTGAAACTTGACAAAATAAAGGAGTTCTCAGTTTTGTCTCTATGGTTTTTTTCCTCTGTAAGTAGCCCTAGGCACAGACTGTGGAAAAACACTTTCATTGAGAGGGGTTGCCAAGCTTCTAAGAAATAACGAGTTTCAGAAATAAAAGCAAATATTTTTTCAACCAAACTTGATGATACGTGGTGCTAATGATCAGTACACAAATCCCACTTGGCTCAACAAATTTTGTTCCTCTAGGTTTAAGCGTTTGTGTACTGTAGCTGTTTTTATATTTAGGTTTCACTCTGTTCTGTATAGAGAGATGAATTTGAAACTTTAAATCAAACATGGTTTGTAGTAGCACTTTGAAACTTGACAAAATAAAGTAGTTCTCAGTTTTTTCTCTATTATTTGTTTTTTCTTCAAGTAGCCCTAGGCACAGACTGTGGAAAAGCACTTTCATTGAGACGGGTTGCCAAGCTTCTAAGAAATAACTAGATTCCGAAATACCAGCAAATATTTTTTCACCCAATCTTGATGATATGTGGTGGTAATGACAAGTACACAAATCCCACTTGGCTAACCAAATTTTGTTCTTCTAGGTTGAAGCGTTCGTCTACAGTAGCATTTTTTTATTTTAGGTTTCACTCTGTTCTCTCTTATATAGATAGATGAATTTGGAACTCTAAATCCAACATGGTTTGTAGTAGCTCTTTGAAACTTGACAGAATAAAGGAGTTCTCAGTTTTGTCTCTAAGGTTTGTTTCCTCTTTAAGTAGCCCTAGGCACAGACATTGGAAAGCACTTTCATTGAGAGTTGTTGCCAATCTTCTAAGAAATAATGAGTTTTTGAAATACCAGCAAATATTTTTTCACCCAATATTAATGATACGTAGTGGTAATGATCAGGACACAAATTTCACTTGGCTCACCAAATTTTGTTCTTCTAGGTTGAAGCGTTCGTTTACAGTTGCAGTTTTTATTTTTAGGTTCTCTCTGTTCTCTCCTATATAGATAGATGAATTTGGAACTCTAAATAAAACATTGTTTGTAGTAGCTCTTTGAAACTTGACAAAATTAAGGAGTTCTCAATTTTGTCTCTATGATTTGTTTCCTCTTCAAGTATACCTAAGAAGAGACTGTGGAAAAGCACTTTCATTGAAAGGAGTTGCCAAGCTTCCAAGAAATTACGTGTTTCCAAAATACCAGCAAATATTTTTTCACCCAATGTTGGTGATACGTGGTGGTAATGACAAGTACACAAATCCTACTTGGCTGACCAAATTTTGTTCTTCTAGTTTGAACTGTTCGTCTACAGTAGCAGTTTTTATATTTAGGTTCACTCTATTCTCTCCTATATAGATAGATGAATTTGGAACTCTAAATCCAAAACATGGTTTGTAGTAGCTTTTTGAAACTTGACAAAATAAAGGAGTTCTCAGTTTTGTCTCTATGGTTTGTTTCCTCTTCAAGTAGCCGTAAGCAGAGACTGTGGAAAAGCACTTTCATGAAAGGGGTTCCCAAGCTTCCAAGAAATTACGAATTTCCGAAATACCAGCAAATATTTTTTCCCCCAATCTTGATGATACGTGGTGGTAATGACAAGTACACAAATCCCACTTGATTCACCAAATTTTCTTCTTTTAGGTTGAAGCGTTCTTTTACAGTAGCAGTTTATATTTTTAGGTTTCACTTTGTTCTCTCCTATATAGATCGATGAATTTGGAACTCTAAATCCAACATGGTTTGTAGTAGCACTTTGAAACTTGACAAAATAAAGGAGTTCTCAGTTTTTTCTCTATGGTTTGTTTCCTCTTCAAGTAGCCCTCGGCACAGACTGTGGAAAAGCACTTTCCTTGAGAGGGGTTGAAAAACTTATAAAAAATAACGAGTTTCCGAAATACCAGCAAATATTTTTCACCCAATCTTGATGATACTTGGTGGTAATGATCAGTACACAAATCCCACTTGGCTCACCAAATTTTGTTTTTCTAGGTTGAAGCGTTCGTCTAGAGTAGCAGTTTTTACATTTACGTTTCACTCTGTTCTCTCCTATATAGATAGAAGTATTTGGAACTCTAAATCCAACATGGTTTGTAGTAGGTCTTTGAAACTTGACAAAAAAAGTAGTTCTCAGTTTTGTCTCTATGGTTTGTTTCCTCTTCAAGTAGCCCTATGCACAGACTGTGGAAAAGCGCTTTCATTGAAAGGGGTTGCCAAGCTTCCAAGAAATTATGAATTTCCGAAATACCAGCAAATATTTATTCACCCAATCTTGATGATACGTGGTGGTAATGACAAGTACACAAATCCCACTTGGCTCACCAAATTTTGATCTTCTAGGTTGAAGCGTTCGTCTACATTAGCAGTTTTTTTTTTTTTTTTTTTTTTTAGGTTTCACTCTGTTCTCTCCTATATAGATAGATGAATTTGGAACTCTAAATCCAACATGGTTTGTAGTAGCTCTTTGAAACTTGACAAAATAAAGGAGTTCTCAGTTTTGTCTCTATGGTTTGTTTCCTCTTCAAGTAGCCCTACGCAAACACTGTGGAAAAGCAATTGCATTGAGAGGGGTTGCCAAGCTTCTAAGAAATAACGAGTTTCCGAAATCCTCGCAAATATTTTTTCATCCAATCTTGATGATACATGGTGGTAATGATCAGTATACAAATCCCACTTGGCTCACCAAATTTTGTTCTTCTAGGTTGAAGCGTTCTTCTACAGTAGCAGTTTTTGTATTTAGGTTTCCCTCTGTTCTCTCCTATAGAGATAGATGAATTTGGAACTCTAAATCCAACATGGTTTGTAGTAGCTCTTTGAAACTTGAGAAAAAAAAGTAGTTCTCAGTTTTGTCTCTATGGTTTGTTTCCTCTTCAAGAAGCCCAAAGCAGAGACTTTGGAAAAGCGCATTCACTGATAGGGGTTGCCAATCTTCCAAGAAATTACGAATTTCGAAAATACCAGCAAATATTTTTTCACCCATTCTTGATGATACTTGCTAGTAATGATCAGTACACAAATACCACTTGGCTCACCAAATTTTTTTCTTCTAGGTTGAAGCGTTCGTCTACATTAGCAGTTTTTTTTTTTTTTTTAGGTTTCCCTCTGTTCTCCCCTATATAGATAGATGAATTTGGAACTCTAAATCCAACATGGTTTTGTAGTAGCTATTTGAAAATTGACAAAATAAAGTTGTTCTCAGTTTTGTCTCTGTGGTTTGTTTCTACTTCAAGTAGCCCTAGTACAGAGTGTGGAAAAGCACTTTCATTGAGAGGGGCTGGCAAGCTACTAAGAAATAACGAGTTTCCAAAATACCAGCAAATATTTTTTCACCCAATCTCGATGATACTTTCTGGTAATGATCAGTACACAAATCCCACTTGGCTCACCAAATTTTGTTTTTCTAGGTTGAAGCGTTCGTCTGCAGTAGCAGTATTTATATTTAGATTTCCCTCTGTTCTCCCCTATATAGATAGATGAATTTGGAACTCTAAATCCAACATGGATTGTAGTAGCTGCTTGAAACTTGACAAAAAAAAGTAGTTCTCAGTTTTGTCTCTATGGTTTGTTTCCTCTTCAAAAAGCCCAAAGCAGAGACTGTGAGAAAGCGCATTCATTGATAGGGGTTGCCAAGCTTCCAAGAAATTACAAATTTCCGAAATAGCAGCAAATATTTTTTCACCCAATCTCGATGATACTTGGTGGTAATGATCAGTACACAAATCCCACTTGGCTCACCAAATTTTCTTCTTCTAGGTTGAAGCGGTCGTCTGCAGTAGCAGTTTTTATATTTAGGTTTCCCTCTGTTCTCTCCTATATAGATAGATGAATTTGGAACTCTAAATCCAACATGGTTTGTAGTAGCTCTTTGAAACTTGACAAAACAAAGGAGTTCTCAGTTTTGTCTCTATGGTTTGTTTCCTCTTCAAGTAGCCCTATGCACAGACTGTGGAAAAGCGCTTTCATTGAGAGGTTTTGACAAGCTTCCAAAAATTAACGAGTTTCCGAAATACCAGGAAATATTTTTTCACCCAATCTTGATGATACTTGGTGGTAATGACAAGTACACAAATCCCACTTGGCTAAGCAAATTTTGTTCTTCTAGGTTGAAGCGTTCGTTTAAAGTAGCAGTTTGTATTTTTAGGTTTCACTCTGTTCTCTCTTATATAGATAGATGAATTTGGAACTCTAAATCCAACATGGTTTGTAGTAGCTCTTTGAAACTTGACAGAATAAAGTAGTTCTCAGTTTTTTCTCTAAGGTTTGTTTCCTCTTTAAGTAGCCCTAGGCACAGACAGTGGAAAAGCACTTTCATTGCGAGTGGTTGCCAAGCTTCTAAGAAATAATGAGTTTTCGAAATACCAGCAAATGTTTTTTCACCCAATCTTAATGATACGTGGTGGTAATGATCATGACACAAATTTCACTTGGCTCACCAAATTGTGTTCTTCTAGGTTGAAGCGTTCGTTTACAGTAGCAGTTTACATTTTTAGGTTCCCTCTGTTCTCTTTTATATAGACAGCTGAATTTGGAACTCTAAATCCAACATGGTTTGTAGTAGCTCTTCGAAACTTGACAAAATAAAGGAGTTCTCAGTTTTGTCTCTATGGCTTGTTTCCTCTTCAAGTAGCCCTAGGCATAGACTGTGGAAAAGCACTTTTATTGAGGGGTTGTCAAGCTTCCCAGAAATTACGATTTTCCGAAATACCAGCACATATTTTTTCACCCAATCTTGATGATACGTGTTGGTAATGTTCAGTACAAAAAACCGACTTGGCTGACCAAATTGTGTTCTTCTAGGTTAAAGCGTTCATCTACAGTAGTATTTTTTATATGTAGGTTTTACTCTGTTCTCTTCTATATAGATAGATGAATTTGGAACTCTAAATCCAACATGGTTTGTAGTAGCTCTTTGAACCTTGACACAATAATGTAGTTCTCAGTTTTGTCTCTATGGTTTATTTCCTGTACAAGTAGCCCTATGCACAGACTGTGGAAAAGCACTTTCATTGAGAAGGGTAGCCAAGCTTCTAAGAAATAACAAGTTTCCGAAATACCAGCAAATATTTTTTCACCCAATCTTGATGATACTTGGTGGTAATGATCAGTACACAAATCCCACTTGGCTCACCAAATTGTGTTCTTCTAGGTTGGAGCATTCGTCTAGAGTAGCAGTTTTTATATTTAGGTTTCACTCTGTACTCTCCAATATAGATAGATGAATTTGGAACTCTAAATCCAACATGGTTTGTAGTAGCTCTTTGAAACTTGACAAAATAAAGGAGTTCTCAGTTTTGTCTCTATGGTTGGTTTCCTCTTCAAGTAGACCTAAGCAGAGACTGTGGAAAAGCACTTTCATTGAAAGGGGTTGCCAAGCTTCCAAAAAATTACGAGTTTCCAAAATACCGGCAAATATGTTTTTAACCCAATCTGGATGATACATGGTGGTAATGACAAGTACACAAATTCCACTTAGCTCACCAAATTTAGTTCATCTAGTTTGAAGCTTTCGTTTACAGTAGCAGTTTTTATTTTTAGGTTTCATTCTGTTCTCTCCTTTATAGATAGATGAATTTGGAATTCTAAATCCAACATGGTTTGTAGTAGCTCTTTGAAACTTGACAAATAAAGGAGTTCTCAGTTTTGTCTCTATGGTTTGTTTCCTCTTCAAGTATCCCTAAGCCCAGACTGTGGAAAAGCACTTTCATTGAGAGGGGTTGCCAAGCTTCTAAGAAATAACGAGTTTCCGAAATACCAGCAAATGTTTTTTCACCCAATCTTGATGATACGTGGTGGTAATGATCATGACACAAATTTCACTTGGCTCACCAAATTGTGTTCTTCTAGGTTGAAGCGTTCGTTTACAGTAGCAGTTTACATTTTTAGGTTTCCCTCTGTTCTCTCCTATATAGACAGCTGAATTTGGAACTCTAAATCCAACATGGTTTGTAGTAGCTCTTTGAAACTTGACAAAATAAAGGAGTTCTCAGGTTTGTCTCTGTGGTTTGTTTCCTCTTCAAGTAGCCCTAGGCATAGACTGTGGAAAAGCACTTTTATTGAGAGGGGTTGACAAGCTTCCCAGAAATTACGATTTTCCGAAGTACCAGCACATATTTTTTCACCCAATCTTGATGATACGTGTTGGTAATGATCAGTACAAAAAACCCACATGGCTGACCAAATTGTGTTCTTCTAGGTTGAAGCTTTCGTTTACAGTAGCAGTTTTTATTTTTAGGTTTCATTCTGTTGTCTCCTTTATAGATAGATGAATTTGGAATTCTAAATCCAACATGATTTTTAGTAGCTCTTTGAAACTTGACAAAATAAAGGAGTTCTCAGTTTTATCTCTATGGTTTGTTTCCTCTTCAAGTAGCCGTAAGTAGAGACTGTGGAAAAGCAGTTTCATTGAAAGGGGTTGCCAAGCTTCCAAGAAATTACGAGTTTCCGAAATATCAGCAAATATTTTTTCACCCAATCTTGATGATACGTGGTGGTAATGATCGGTCAACAAATCCCACTTGGCTCACAAATTTTGTTCTTCTACTTTTAAGCGTTCGTTTACAATAGCAGTTTATATTTTTAGGTTTCCCTCTGTTCTCTCCTATATAGATAGTTGAATTTGGAACTCTAAATCAAACATGGTTTGTAGTAGCTCTTTGATACTTGACAAAATAAAGGAGTTCTCAGTTTTGTCTCTATGGTTCGTTTCCTCTTCAAATAGCCTTAGGCACAGACTGTGGAAAAGCACTTTCATTGAGAGGGGTTGCCAAGCTTCTAAGAAATAACGAATTTCTGAAATACCAGCAAATATTTTTTCACCCAATCTTGATGATACTTGGTGGTAATGATCAGTCCACAAATCCCACTTGGCTCACCAAATTTTGTTCTTCTAGGTTTAACCGTTCGTTTACAGTAGCAGTTTTTATTTTTGGTTTCACTCTGTTCTCTCCTGTATAGATAGCTGAATTTGGAACTCTAAATCCAACATGGTTTTTAGTAGCTCTTTGAAACTTGACAAATAAAGGAGTTCTCAGTTTTGTCTCTATGGTTTGTTTCCTCTTCAAGTATCCCTAGGCACAGACTGTGGAAAAGCACTTTCATTGAGAGGGGTTGCCAAGCTTCTAAGAAATAACGAGTTTCTGAAATACCAGCAAATATTTTTTCACCCAATCTTGATGATATTGGTGGTAATGATCAGTCCACAAATCCCACTTGGCCACCAAATTTTGTTCTTCTAGGTTTAAGCGTTCGTCTACAGTAGCAGTTTTTATATGTAGGTTTCAATCTGTTCTCTCTTATATAGATAGATGAATTTGGAACTCTAAATCCAACATGGATTGTAGTAGCTCTTTGAAATTTGACAAAATAAAGGAGTTCTCAGTTTTGTCTTTATGATTTGTTTCCTCTTCAAGTAGCCCTAAGCAGAGACTGCGGAAAAGCACTTTCATTGAAAGGGTTGGCCAAGAATCCAAGAAATTACGAGTTTCCGAAATACCAGCAAGTATTTTTTCACCCAATTTGGTGATACTTGGTGGTAATGATCGGTACACAAACCCCACTTGGCGCACCAAATTTTGTTCTTCTAGTTTTATGCGTTCGTTTACAGTAGCAGTTATATTTTTAGGTTTCCCTCTGATCTCTCCTATATAGATAGATGAATTTGGAACTCTAAATCCAACATGGTTTGTAGTAGCTCTTTGAAACATGACAAAATAAAGGAGTTCTCAGTTTTTTTTCTATGTTTTTTTTTTTTTCAAGTAGCCCTAGGCAAGGACTGTGGAAAAGCACTTTCATTGAGAGGTTTTGCAAAGCTTCCAAAAAATAACGAGTTTCCGAAATACCAGCAAATATTTTTTCACCCAATTTGATGATACTTGGTGGTAATGATCGGTACACAAATCCCACTTGGCGCACCAAATTTTGTTCTTCTAGTTTTAAGCGTTCGTTTACAGTAGCAGTTTATATTTTTAGGTTTCCCTCTATTCTCTCCTATATAGATAGATGAATTTGGAACTCTAAAACCAACATGGTTTGTAGTAGCTCTTTGAAACTTGACAAAATAAAGGAGTTCTCGGTTTTGTCTCTATGATTTGTTTCCTCTTCAATTAGCCCTAAGCAGAGTCTGTGGAAAAGCACTTTCATTGAAAGGGGTTGCCAAGCTTCCAAGAAATTACTTGTTTCCGAAATACCAGCAAATATTTTTTCACCCAGTCTTGATGATACTTGGTGGTAATGACAAGTACACAAATCCCACTTGGCTAACCAAATTCTGTTCTTCTAGGTTGAAGTGTTCGTTTACAGTAGCAGTTTTTATTTTTAGGTTTCACTCTGTTCTCTCTTATATAGATAGATGAATTTGGAACTCTAAATCCAACATTGTTTGTAGTAGCTCTTTGAAACTTGACAGAATAAAGGAGTTCTCAGTTTTGTCTCTAAGGTTTGTTTCCTCTTTAAGTAGCCCTAGGCACAGACAGTGGAAAAGCACTTTCATTGAGAGTGGTTGCCAAGCTTCTAAGAAAAAATGAGTTTTCGAAACACCAGCAAAAGTTTTTTCACCCAATCTTAATGATACGTGGTGGTAATGATCAGGACACAAATTTCACTTGGCTCACCAAATTGTGTTCTTCTAGGTTGAAGCGTTCGTTTACAGTAGCAGTTTATATTTTTAGGTTTCCCTCTGTTCTCTCCTATATAGACAGCTGAATTTGGAACTCTAAATCCAACATGGTTTGTAGTAGCTCTTTGAAACTTGACAAAATAAAGGAGTTCTCAGTTTTGCCTCTATGGTTTGTTTCCTCTTCAAGTAGCCCTAGGCATAGACTGTGGAAAAGCACTTTTATTGAGAGGGGTTGTCAAGCTTCCCAGAAATTACGATTTTCCGAAATACCAGCACATATTTTTTCACAAAATCTTGATGATACGTGTTGGTAATGATCAGTACAAAAAACCCACTTGGCTGACCAAATTGTGTTCTTCTAGGTTGAAGCGTTCATCTACAGTAGTATTTTTTATATGTAGGTTTTACTCTGTTCTCTTCTATATAGATAGATGAATTTGCAACTCTAAATCCAACATGGTTTGTAGTAGCTCTTTGAACCTTGACAAAATAATGTAGTTCTCAGTTTTGTCTCTATGGTTTATTTCCTCTACAAGTAGCCCTATGCACAGACTGTGGAAAAGCACTATCATTGAGAGGGGTAGCCAAGCTTCTAAGAAATAACAAGTTTCCGAAATACCAGCAAATATTTTTTCACCCAATCTTGATGATACTTGGTGGTAATGATCAGTACACAAATCCCACTTGGCTCACCAAATTGTGTTCTTCTAGGTTGGAGCATTCGTCTAGAGTAGCAGTTTTTATATTTAGGTTTCACTCTGTACTCTCCAATATAGATAGATGAATTTGGAACTCTAAATCTAACATGGTTTGTAGTAGCTCTTTGAAACTTGACAAAATAAAGGAGTTCTCAGTTTTGTCTCTATGGTTGGTTTCCTCTTCAAGTAGACCTAAGCAGAGACTGTGGAAAAGCACTTTCATTGAAAGGGGTTGCCAAGCTTCCAAGAAATTACGAGTTTCCAAAATACCGGCAAATATTTTTTCACCCAATCTGGATGATACATGGTGGTAATGACAAGTACACAAATTCCACTTAGCTCACCAAATTTTGTTCTTCTAGTTTGAAGCTTTCGTTTACAGTAGCAGTTTTTATTTTTAGGTTTCATTCTGTTCTCTCCTTTATAGATAGATGAATTTGGAATTCTAAATCCAACATGGTTTGTAGTAGCTCTTTGAAACTTGACAAATAAAGGAGTTCTCAGTTTTGTCTCTATGGTTTGTTTCCTCTTCAAGTATCCCTAAGCACAGACTGTGGAAAAGCACTTTCATTGAGAGGGGTTGCCAAGCTTCTAAGAAATAACGAGTTTCCGAAATACCAGCAAATATTTTTTCACGCAATCTTGATGATACTGGTGGTAAGGATCAGTCCACAAATCACACTTGGTCCACCAAATTTTGTTCTTCTAGGTTGAAGCGTTCGTTTACAGTAGCAGTATATATTTTTAGGTTTCTCTCTGTTCTCTCCTATATAGACAGCTGAATTTGGAACTCTAAATCCAACATGGTTTGTAGTAGCTCTTTGAAACCTGACAAAATAGAGGAGTTCTCAGTTTTGACTATGGTTTGTTTCCTCTTCAAGTAGACCTAAGCAGAGACTGTGGAAAAGCACTTTCAATGAAAGGGGTTGCCAAGCTTCCAAGAAATTACGAGTTTCCACAATACCGGCAAATATTTTTTCACCCAATCTGGATGATACATGGTGGTAATGACAAGTACACAAATTCCACTTAGCTCACCAAATTTTGTTCTTCTAGTTTGAAGCTTTCGTTTACAGTAGCAGTTTTTATTTTTGGGTTTCATTCTGTTCTCTCCTTTATAAATAGATGAATTTGGAATTCTAAATCCAACATGGTTTGTAGTAGCTCTTTGAAACTTGACAAAATAAAGGAGTTCTCAGTTTTGTCTCTATAGTTTGTTTCCTCTTCAAGTAGCCGTAAGTAGAGACTGTGGAAAAGCAGTTTCATTGAAAGGGGTTGCCAAGCTTCCAAGAAATTACGAGTTTCCACAATACCGGCAAATATTTTTTCACCCAATCTGGATGATACATGGTGGTAATGACAAGTACACAAATTCCACTTAGCTCACCAAATTTTGTTCTTCTAGTTTGAAGCTTTCGTTTACAGTACCAGTTTTTATTTTTGGGTTTCATTCTGTTCTCTCCTTTATAAATAGATGAATTTGGAATTCTAAATCCAACATGGTTTGTAGTAGCTCTTTGAAACTTGACAAAATAAAGGAGTTCTCAGTTTTGTCTCTATAGTTTGTTTCCTCTTCAAGTAGCCGTAAGTAGAGACTGTGGAAAAGCAGTTTCATTGAAAGGGGTTGCAAAGCTTCCAAGAAATTACGAGTTTCCGAAATAACAGCAAATATTTTTTCACCCAATCTTGATGATACGTGGTGGTAATGATCGGTCAACAAATCCCACTTGGCTCACAAATTTTGTTCTTCTACTTTTAAGCGTTCGTTTACAACAGCAGTTTATATTTTTAGGTTTCCCTCTGTTCTCTCCTATATATATAGTTGAATTTGGAACTCTAAATCAAACATGGTTTGTAGTAGCTCTTTGAAACTTGACAAAATAAAGGAGTTCTCAGTTTTGTCTCTATGGTTCGTTTCCTCTTCAAATAGCCTTAGGCACAGACTGTGGAAAAGCACTTTCATTGAGACTGTTTGCCAAGCTTCTAAGAAATAACGAGTTTCTGAAATATCAGCAAATATTTTTTCACCCAATCTTGATGATACTTGGTGGTAATGATCAGTCCACAAATCCCACTTGGCTCACCAAATTTTGTTCTTCTAGGTATAACCATTCGTTTACAGTAGCAGTTTTTATTTTTGGTTTCAATCTGTTCTCTCCTGTATAGATAGCTGAATTTGGAACTCTAAATCCAACATGGTTTTTAGTAGCTCTTTGAAACTTGACAAATAAAGGAGTTCTCAGTTTTGTCTCTATGGTTTGTTTCCTCTTCAAGTATCCCTAGGCACAGACTGTGGAAAAGCACTTTCATTGAGAGGGGTTGCCAAGCTTCTAAGAAATAACGAGTTTCCAAAATACCAGCAAATATTTTTTCACCCAATCTTGATGATATTGGTGGTAATGATCAGTCCACAAATCCCACTTGGCCCACCAAATTTTGTTCTTCTAGGTTTAAGCGTTCGTCTAGAGTAGCAGTTTTTATATGTAGGTTTCAATCTGTTCTCTCTTATATAGATAGATGAATTTGGAACTCTAAATCCAACATGGATTGTAGTAGCTCTTTGAAATTTGACAAAATAAAGGAGTTCTCAGTTTTGTCTTTATGATTTGTTTCCTCTTCAAGTAGCCCTAAGCAGAGACTGCGGAAAAGCACTTTCATTGAAAGGGTTGGCCAAGAATCCAAGTAATTACGAGTTTCCGAAATACCAGCAAGTATTTTTTCACCCAATTTGGTGATACTTGGTGGTAATGATCGGTACACAAATCCCACTTGGCGCACCAAATTTTGTTCTTCTAGTTTTATGCGTACGTTTACAGTAGCAGTTTATATTTTTAGGTTTCCCTCTGATCTCTCCTATATAGATAGATGAATTTGGAACTCTAAATCCAACATGGTTTGTAGTAGCTCTTTGAAACATGACAAAATAAAGGAGTTCTCAGTTTTTTTTCTATGGTTCTTTTCCTCTTCAAGTAGCCCTAGGCAAGGACTGTGGAAAAGCACTTTCATTGAGAGGTTTTGCCAAGCTTCCAAAAAATAACGAGTTTCGGAAATACCAGCAAATATTTTTTCACCCAATTTGATGATACTTGGTGGTAATCATCGGTACACAAATCCCACTTGGCTCACCAAATTTTGTTCTTCTAGTTTTAAGCGTTCGTTTACAGTAGCAGTTTATATTTTTAGGTTTCCCTCTATTCTCTCCTATATAGATAGATGAATTTGGAACTCTAAAACCAACATGGTTTGTATTAGCTCTTTGAAACTTGACAAAATAAAGGAGTTCTCGGTTTTGTCTCTATGATTAGTTTCCTCTTCAATTAGCCCTAAGCAGAGTCTGTGGAAAAGCACTTTCATTGAAAGGGGTTGCCAAGCTTCCAAGAAATTAAGTGTTTCCGAAATACCAGCAAATATTTTTTCACCCAGTCTTGATGATACTTGGTGGTAATGACAAGTACACAAATCCCACTTGGCTAACCAAATTTTGTTCTTCTAGGTTGAAGCGTTCGTTGACAGTAGCAGTTTATATTTTTAGGTTTCCCTCTGTTCTCTCCTATATAGACAGCTGAATTTGGAACTCTAAATCCAACATGGTTTGTAGTAGCTCTTTGAAACTTGACAAAATAAAGGAGTTCTCAGTTTTGTCTCTATGGTTTGTTTCCTCTTCAAGTAGCCCTAGGCAGAGACTGTGGAAAAGCACTTTTATTGAGAGGGGTTGTCAAGCTTCCCAGAAATTACGATTTTCTGAAATACCAGCACATATTTTTTCACCCAATCTTGATGATACGTATTGGCAATGATCAGTACAAAAAACCCACTTGGCTGACCAAATTGTGTTCTTCTAGGTTGAAGCGTTCATCTACAGTAGTATTTTTTATATGTAGGTTTTACTCTGTTCTCTTCTATATAGATAGATGAATTTGGAACTCTAAATCCAACATGGTTTGTAGTAGCTCTTTGAACCTTGACAAAATAATGTAGTTCTCAGTTTTGTCTCTATGGTTTACTTCCTCTACAAGTAGCCCTATGCACAGACTGTGGAAAAGCACTATCATTGAGAGGGGTAGCCAAGCTTCTTAGAAATAACAAGTTTCCGAAATACCAGCAAATATTTTTTCACCCAATCTTGATGATACTTGGTGGTAATGATCAGTACACAAATCCAACTTGGCTCACCAAATTGTGTTCTTCTAGGTTGGAGCATTCGTCTAGAGTAGCAGTTTTTATATTTAGGTTTCACTCTGTACTCTCCAATATAGATAGATGAATTTGGAACTCTAAATCCAACATGGTTTGTAGTAGCTCTTTGAAACTTGACAAAATAAAGGAGTTCTCAGTTTTGTCTCTATGGTTTGTTTTCTCTTCCAGTAGACCTAAGCAGAGACTGTGGAAAAGCACTTTCATTGAAAGGGGTTGCCAAGCTTCCAAGAAATTACGAGTTTCCAAAATACCGGCAAATATTTTTTCACCCAATCTGGATGATACATGGTGGTAATGACAAGTACACAAATTCCACTTAGCTCACCAAATTTTGTTCTTCTAGTTTGAAGCTTTCGTTTACAGTAGCAGTTTTTATTTTTAGGTTTCATTCTGTTCTCTCCTTTATAGATAGATGAATTTGGAATTCTAAATCCAACATGGTTTGTAGTAGCTCTTTGAAACTTGACAAATAAAGGAGTTCTCAGTTTTGTCTCTATGGTTTGTTTCCTCTTCAAGTAGCCCTAGGCAGAGACTGTGGAAAAGCACTTTTATTGAGAGGGGTTGTCAAGCTTCCCAGAAATTACGATTTTCTGAAATACCAGCACATATTTTTTCACCCAATCTTGATGATACGTATTGGCAATGATCAGTACAAAAAACCCACTTGGCTGACCAAATTGTGTTCTTCTAGGTTGAAGCGTTCATCTACAGTAGTATTTTTTATATGTAGGTTTTACTCTGTTCTCTTCTATATAGATAGATGAATTTGGAACTCTAAATCCAACATGGTTTGTAGTAGCTCTTTGAACCTTGACAAAATAATGTAGTTCTCAGTTTTGTCTCTATGGTTTACTTCCTCTACAAGTAGCCCTATGCACAGACTGTGGAAAAGCACTATCATTGAGAGGGGTAGCCAAGCTTCTTAGAAATAACAAGTTTCCGAAATACCAGCAAATATTTTTTCACCCAATCTTGATGATACTTGGTGGTAATGATCAGTACACAAATCCAACTTGGCTCACCAAATTGTGTTCTTCTAGGTTGGAGCATTCGTCTAGAGTAGCAGTTTTTATATTTAGGTTTCACTCTGTACTCTCCAATATAGATAGATGAATTTGGAACTCTAAATCCAACATGGTTTGTAGTAGCTCTTTGAAACTTGACAAAATAAAGGAGTTCTCAGTTTTGTCTCTATGGTTTGTTTTCTCTTCCAGTAGACCTAAGCAGAGACTGTGGAAAAGCACTTTCATTGAAAGGGGTTGCCAAGCTTCCAAGAAATTACGAGTTTCCAAAATACCGGCAAATATTTTTTCACCCAATCTGGATGATACATGGTGGTAATGACAAGTACACAAATTCCACTTAGCTCACCAAATTTTGTTCTTCTAGTTTGAAGCTTTCGTTTACAGTAGCAGTTTTTATTTTTAGGTTTCATTCTGTTCTCTCCTTTATAGATAGATGAATTTGGAATTCTAAATCCAACATGGTTTGTAGTAGCTCTTTGAAACTTGACAAATAAAGGAGTTCTCAGTTTTGTCTCTATGGTTTGTTTCCTCTTCAAGTATCCCTAAGCACAGACTGTGGAAAAGCACTTTCATTGAGAGGGGTTGCCAAGCTTCCAAGAAATTACGGGTTTCCGAAATACCAGCAAATATTTTTTCACCCAATCTTGATGATATTGGTGGTAATGATCAGTCCACAAATCCCACTTGGCCCACCAAATTTTGTTCTTCTAGGTTTAAGCGTTCGTCTACAGTAGCAGTTTTTATATGTAGGTTTCAATCTGTTCTCTCTTATATAGATAGATGAATTTGGAACTCTAAATCCAACATGGATTGTAGCAGCTCTTTGAAATTTGACAAAATAAAGGAGTTCTCAGTTTTGTCTTTATGATTTGTTTCCTCTTCAAGTAGCCCTAAGCAGAGACTGCGGAAAAGCACTCTCATTGAAAGGGTTGGCCAAGAATCCAAGAAATTACGAGTTTCCGAAATACCAGCAAGTATTTTTTCACCCAATTTGGTGATACTTGGTGGTAATGATCGGTACACAAATCCCACTTGGCGCACCAAATTTTGTTCTTCTAGTTTTATGCGTTCGTTTACAGTAGCAGTTTATATTTTTAGGTTTCCCTCTGATCTCTCCTATGTAGATAGATGAATTTGGAACTCTAAATCCAACATGGTTTGTAGTAGCTCTTTGAAACATGACAAAATAAAGGAGTTCTCAGTTTTTTTTGTATGGTTCTTTTCCTCTTCAAGTAGCCCTAGGCAAGGACTGTGGAAAAGCACTTTCATTGAGAGGTTTTTCCAAGCTTCCAAAAAATAACGAGTTTCGGAAATACCAGCAAATATTTTTTCACCCAATTTGATGATACTTGTTGGTAATCATCGGTACACAAATCCCACTTGGCGCACCAAATTTTGTTCTTCTAATTTTAAGCGTTCGTTTACAGTAGCAGTTTATATTTTTAGGTTTCCCTCTATTCTCTCCTATATAGATAGATGAATTTGGAACTCTAAAACCAACATGGTTTGTATTAGCTCTTTGAAACTTGACAAAATAAATGAGTTCTCGGTTTTGTCCCTATGATTTGTTTCCTCTTCAATTAGCCCTAAGCAGAGTCTGTGGAAAAGCACTTTCATTGAAAGGGGTTGCCAAGCTTCCAAGAAATTAAGTGTTTCCGAAATACCAGCAAATATTTTTTCACCCAGTCTTGATGATACTTGGTGGTAATGACAAGTACACAAATCCCACTTGGCTAACCAAATTTTGTTCTTCTAGGTTGAAGTGTTCGTTTACAGTAGCAGTTTTTATTTTTAGGTTTCACTCTGTTCTCTCTTATATAGATAGATGAATTTGGAACTCTAAATCCAACATGGTTTGTAGTAGCTCTTTGAAACTTGACAGAATAAAGGAGTTCTCAGTTTTGTCTCTAAGGTTTGTTTCCTCTTTAAGTAGCCCTAGGCACAGACAGTGGAAAAGCACTTTCATTGATAGTGGTTGCCAATCTTCTAAGAAATAATGAGTTTTCGAAATACCAGCAAAAGTTTTTTCACCCAATCTTAATGATACATGGTGGTAATGATCAGGACACAAATTTCACTTGACTCACCAAATTGTGTTCTTCTAGGTTGAAGCGTTCGTTTACAGTGGCAGTTTATATTTTTAGGTTTCCCTCTGTTCTCTCCTATATAGACAGCTGAATTTGGAACTCTAAATCCAACATCGTTTGTAGTAGCTCTTTGAAACTTGACAAAATAAAGGAGTTCTCAGTTTTGTCTCTATGGTTTGTTTCCTCTTCAAGTAGCCCTAGGCAGAGACTGTGGAAAAGCACTTTTATTGAGAGGGGTTGTCAAGCTTCCCAGAAATTACGATTTTCCGAAATACCAGCACATATTTTTTCACCCAATCTTGATGATACGTATTGGCAATGATCAGTACAAAAAACCCACTTGGCTGACCAAATTGTGTTCTTCTAGGTTGAAGCGTTCATCTACAGTAGTATTTTTTATATGTAGGTTTTACTCTGTTCTCTTCTATATAGATAGATGAATTTGGAACTCTAAATCCAACATGGTTTGTAGTAGCTCTTTGAACCTTGACAAAATAATGTAGTTCTCAGTTTTGTCTCTATGGTTTACTTCCTCTACAAGTAGCCCTATGCACAGACTGTGGAAAAGCACTATCATTGAGAGGGGTAGCCAAGCTTCTTAGAAATAACAAGTTTCCGAAATACCAGCAAATATTTTTTCACCCAATCTTGATGATACTTGGTGGTAATGATCAGTACACAAATCCAACTTGGCTCACCAAATTGTGTTCTTCTAGGTTGGAGCATTCGTCTAGAGTAGCAGTTTTTATATTTAGGTTTCACTCTGTACTCTCCAATATAGATAGATGAATTTGGAACTCTAAATCCAACATGGTTTGTAGTAGCTCTTTGAAACTTGACAAAATAAAGGAGTTCTCAGTTTTGTCTCTATGGTTTGTTTCCTCTTCCAGTAGACCTAAGTAGAGACTGTGGAAAAGCACTTTCATTGAAAGGGGTTGCCAAGCTTCCAAGAAATTACGAGTTTCCAAAATACCGGCAAATATTTTTTCACCCAATCTGGATGATACATGGTGGTAATGACAAGTACACAAATTCCACTTAGCTCACCAAATTTTGTTCTTCTAGTTTGAAGCTTTCGTTTACAGTAGCAGTTTTTATTTTTAGGTTTCATTCTGTTCTCTCCTTTATAGATAGATGAATTTGGAATTCTAAATCCAACATGGTTTGTAGTAGCTCTTTGAAACTTGACAAATAAAGGAGTTCTCAGTTTTGTCTCTATGGTTTGTTTCCTCTTCAAGTATCCCTAAGCACAGACTGTGGAAAAGCACTTTCATTGAGAGGGGTTGCCAAGCTTCCAAGAAATTACGGGTTTCCGAAATACCAGCAAACATTTTTTCACCCAATCTTGATGATATTGGTGGTAATGATCAGTCCACAAATCCCACTTGGCCCACCAAATTTTGTTCTTCTAGGTTTAAGCGTTCGTCTACAGTAGCAGTTTTTATATGTAGGTTTCAATCTGTTCTCTCTTATATAGATAGATGAATTTGGAACTCTAAATCCAACATGGATTGTAGCAGCTCTTTGAAATTTGACAAAATAAAGGAGTTCTCAGTTTTGTCTTTATGATTTGTTTCCTCTTCAAGTAGCCCTAAGCAGAGACTGCGGAAAAGCACTCTCATTGAAAGGGTTGGCCAAGAATCCAAGAAATTACGAGTTTCCGAAATACCAGCAAGTATTTTTTCACCCAATTTGGTGATACTTGGTGGTAATGATCGGTACACAAATCCCACTTGGTGCACCAAATTTTGTTCTTCTAATTTTATGCGTTCGTTTACAGTAGCAGTTTATATTTTTAGGTTTCCCTCTGATCTCTCCTATATAGATAGATGAATTTGGAACTCTAAATCCAACATGGTTTGTAGTAGCTCTTTGAAACATGACAAAATAAAGGAGTTCTCAGTTTTTTTCTATGGTTCTTTTCCTCTTCAAGTAGCCCTAGGCAAGGACTGTGGAAAAGCACTTTCATTGAGAGGTTTTGCCAAGCTTCCAAAAAATAAAGAGTTTCGGAAATACCAGCAAATATTTTTTCACCCAATTTGATGATACTTGGTGGTAATCATCGGTACACAAATCCCACTTGGCGCACCAAATTTTGTTCTTCTAGTTTTAAGCGTTCGTTTACAGTAGCAGTTTATATTTTTAGGTTTCCCTCTATTCTCTCCTATATAGATAGATGAATTTGGAACTCTAAAACCAACATGGTTTGTATTAGCTCTTTGAAACTTGACAAAATAAAGGAGTTCTCGGTTTTGTCCCTATGATTTGTTTCCTCTTCAATTAGCCCTAAGCAGAGTCTGTGGAAAAGCACTTTCATTGAAAGGGGTTGCCAAGCTTCCAAGAAATTAAGTGTTTCCGAAATACCAGCAAATATTTTTTCACCCAGTCTTGATGATACTTGGTGGTAATGACAAGTACACAAATCCCACTTGGCTAACCAAATTTTGTTCTTCTAGGTTGAAGTGTTCGTTTACAGTAGCAGTTTTTATTTTTAGTTTTCACTCTGTTCTCTCTTATATAGATAGATGAATTTGGAACTCTAAATCCAACATGGTTTGTAGTAGCTCTTTGTAACTTGACAGAATAAAGGAGTTCTCAGTTTTGTCTCTAAGGTTTGTTTCCTCTTTAAGTAGCCCTAGGCACAGACAGTGGAAAAGCACTTTCATTGATAGTGGTTGCCAATCTTCTAAGAAATAATGAGTTTTCGAAATACCAGCAAAAGTTTTTTCACCCAATCTTAATGATACGTGGTGGTAATGATCAGGACACAAATTTCACTTGGCTCACCAAATTGTGTTCTTCTAGGTTGAAGCGTTCGTTTACAGTAGCAGTTTATATTTTTAGGTTTCCCTCTGTTCTCTCCTATATAGACAGCTGAATTTGGAACTCTAAATCCAACATGGTTTGTAGTAGCTCTTTGAAACTTGACAAAATAAAGGAGTTCTCAGTTTTGTCTCTATGGTTTGTTTCCTCTTCAAGTAGCCCTAGGCAGAGACTGTGGAAAAGCACTTTTATTGAGAGGGGTTGTCAAGCTTCCCAGAAATTACGATTTTCCGAAATACCAGCACATATTTTTTCACCCAATCTTGATGATACGTGTTGGCAATGATCAGTACAAAAAACCCACTTGGCTGACCAAATTGTGTTCTTCTAGGTTGAAGCGTTCATCTACAGTAGTATTTTTTATATGTAGGTTTTACTCTGTTCTCTTCTATATAGATAGATGAATTTGGAACTCTAAATCCAACATGGTTTGTAGTAGCTCTTTGAACCTTGACAAAATAATGTAGTTCTCAGTTTTGTCTCTATGGTTTACTTCCTCTACAAGTAGCCCTATGCACAGACTGTGGAAAAGCACTATCATTGAGAGGGGTAGCCAAGCTTCTAAGAAATAACAAGTTTCCGAAATACCAGCAAATATTTTTTCACCCAATCTTGATGATACTTGGTGGTAATGATCAGGACAAAAAACCCACTTGGCTGACCAAATTGTGTTCTTCTAGATTGAAGCATTCGTGTATATTAGCAGTTTTTATATGTAGGTTTCTCTCTGTTCTCTTCTATATAGATAGATGAATTAGGAACTCTAAATTCAACATGGTTTGTAGTAGCTCTTTGAAACTTGTCAAAAGAAAGTAGTTCTCAGTTTTGTCTCTATGGTTTATTTCCTCATCAAGTAGCCCTAGGCACAGACTGTGGAAAAGGACTTTCAATGAGAGGGGTTGCCAAGCTTCCAAAAAATAACGAGTTTCCGAAATACCAGCAAATATTTTTTCACCCAATTTGATGACACCTGGTGGTAATGATCGGTACACAAATCCCACTTATCGCACCAAATTTTGTTCTTCTACTTTTAAGCGTTCGTTTACAATAGCAGTTTATATTTTTAGGTTTCCCTCTGTTCTCTCCTATATAGATAGTTGAATTTGGAACTCTAAATCAAACATGGTTTGTAGTAGCTCTTTGAAACTTGACAAAATAAAGGAGTTCTCAGTTTTGTCTCTATGGTTCGTTTCCTCTTCAAATAGCCTTAGGCACAGACTGTGGAAAAGCACTTTCATTGAGAGGGGTTGCCAAGCTTCTAAGAAATAACGAATTTCTGAAATACCAGCAAATATTTTTTCACCCAATCTTGATGATACTTGGAGGTAATGATCAGTCCACAAATCCCACTTGGCTCACAAAATTTTGTTCTTCTAGGTTTAAGCGTTCGTTTACACTAGCAGTTTTTATTTTTGGATTCACTCTGTTCTCTCCTGTATAGATAGCTGAATTTGGAACTCTAAATCCAACATGGTTTTTAGTAGCTCTTTGAAACTTGACAAATAAAGGAGTTCTTAGTTTTGTCTCTAAGGTTTGTTTCCTCTTAAATGTATCCCTAGGCACAGACTGTGGAAAAGCACTTTCATTGAGAGGGGTTGCCAAGCTTCTAAGAAATAACGAGTTTCCGAAATACCAGCAAAAATTTTTTCACCCAATCTTGATGATATTGGTTGTAATGATCAGTCCACAAATCCCACTTGGCCCACCAAATTTTGTTCTTCTAGGTTTAAGCGTTCGTTTACAGTAGCAGTTTATATTTTTAGGTTTCCCTCTGTTCTCTCCTATATAGACAGCTGAATTTGGAACTCTAAATCCAACATGGTTTGTAGTAGCTCTTTGAAACTTGACAAAATAAAGGAGTTCTCAGTTTTGTCTCTATGGTTTGTTTCCTCTTCAAGTAGCCCTAGGCATAGACTGTGGAAAAGCACTTTTATTGAGAGGGGTTGTCAAGCTTCCCAGAAATAACGATTTTCCGAAATACCAGCACATATTTTTTCACCCAATCTTGATGATACGTGTTGGTAATGATCAGTACAAAAAACCCACTTGGCTGACCAAATTTTTTCTTCTAGGTTGAAGCGTTCATCTACAGTAGTATTTTTTATATGTAGGTTTTACTCTGTTCTCTTCTATATAGATAGATGAATTTGGAACTCTAAATCCAACATGGTTTGTAGTAGCTCTTTGAACCTTGACAAAATAATGTAGTTCTCAGTTTTGTCTGTATGGTTTATTACCTCTACAAGTAGCCCTATGCACAGACTGTGGAAAAGCACTTTCATTGAGAGGGGTAGCCAAGCTTCTAAGAAATAACAAGTTTCCGAAATACCAGCAAATATTTTTTCACCCAATCTTGATGAAACTTGGTGGTAATGATCAGTACACAAATCCCACTTGGCTCACCAAATTGTGTTCTTCTAGGTTGGAGCGTTCGTCTAGAGTAGCAGTTTTTATACTTAGGTTTCACTCTGTACTCTCCAATATAGATAGATGAATTTCTAATTCTAAATCCAACATGGTTTGTAGTAGCTCTTTGAAACTTGACAAAATAAAGGAGTTCTCAGTTTTGTCTCCATGGTTTGTTTCCTCTTCAAGTAGACCTAAGCAGAGACTGTGGAAAAGCACTTTCATTGAAAAGGGTTGCCAAGCTTCCAAGAAATTACGAGTTTCCAAAATACCGGCAAATATTTTTTCACCCAATCTGGATGATACATGGTGGTAATGACAAGTACACAAATTGCACTTAGCTCACCAAATTTAGTTCTTCTAGTTTGAAGCTTTCGTTTACAGTAGCAGTTTTTATTTTTAGGTTTCATTATGTTCTCTCCTTTACAGATAGATGAATTTGGAATTCTAAATCCAACATGGTTTGTAGTAGCTCTTTGAACCTTGACAAATAAAGGAGTTCTCAGTTTTGTCTCTATGGTTTGTTTCCTCTTCAAGTATCCCTAAGCACAGACTGTGGAAAAGCACTTTCATTGAGAGGGGTTGCCAAGCTTCTAAGAAATAACGAGTTTCCGAAATACCAGCAAATATTTTTTCACCCAATCTTGATGATATTGGTGATAATGATCAGTCCACAAATCCCACTTGGCCCACCAAATTTTGTTCTTCCAGGTTGAAGCCTTCGTTTACAGTAGCAGTTTATATTTTTAGGTTTCCCTCTGTTCTCTCCTATATAGACAGCTGAATTTGGAACTCTAAATCCAACATGGTTTGTAGTAGCTCTTTGAAACTTGACAAAATAAAGGAGTTCTCAGTTTTGTCTCTATGGTTTGTTTCCTCTTCAAGTACCCCTAGGCATAGACTGTGGAAAAGCACTTTTATTGAGAGGGGTTGACAAGTTTCCCAGAAATTACGTTTTTCCGAAATACCAGCACATATTTTTTCACCCAATCTTGATGATACGTGCTGGTAATGATCAGTACAAAAAACCCACTTGGCTCACAAATTTTGTTCTTCTAGGTTTAAGCGTTCGTTTACAGAAGCAGTTTTTATTTTTGGTTTCACTCTGTTCTCTCCTGTATAGATAGCTGAATTTGGAACTCTAAATCCAACATGGTTTTTAGTAGCTCTTTGAAACTTGACAAATAAAGGAGTTTTCAGTTTTGTCTCTATGGTTTGTTTCCTCTTCAAGTATCCCTAGGCACAGACTGTGGAAAAGCACTTTCATTGAGAGGGTTTGCCAAGCTTCTAAGAAATAACGAGTTTCCGAAATACCAGCAAATATTTTTTCACCCAATCTTGATGATATTGGTGGTAATGATCAGTCCACAAATCCCACTGGGCCCACCAATTTTGTTCTTCTAGGTTTAAACGTTCGTCTACAGTAGCAGTTTTTATATGTAGGTTTCAATCTGTTCTCTCCTATATAGATAGATGAATATGGAACTCTAAATCCAACATGGATTGTAGTAGCTCTTTGAAACTTGACAAAATAAAGGAGTTCTCAGTTTTGTCTTTATGATTTGTTTCCTCTTCAAGTAGCCCTAAGCAGAGACTGCGGAAAAGCACTTTCATTGAAAGGGTTGGCCAAGATTCCAAGAAATTACGAGTTTCCGAAATTCCAGCAAGTATTTTTTCACCCAATTTGATGATACTTGTTGGTAATGATCGGTACACAAATCCCACTTGGCGCACCAAATTTTGTTCTTCTAGTTTTAAGCGTTCGTTTACAGTAGCAGTTAATATTTTTAGGTTTCCCTCTGATCTCTCCTATATAGATAGATGAATTTGGAACTCTAAAACCAACATGGTTTGTAGTAGCTCTTTGAAACTTTAGAAAATAAAGGAGTTCTCAGTTTTGTCTCTATGATTTGTTTCCTCTTCAAGTAGCCCTAAGCAGAGTCTGTGGAAAAGCACTTTCATTGAAAGGGGTTGCCAAGCTTCCAAGAAATTACGTGTTTCCGAAATACCAGCAAATATTTTTTCACCCAGTCTTGATGATACTTGGTGGTAATGACAAGTACACAAATCCCACTTGGCTAACCAAATTTTGTTCTTCTAGGTTGAAGCGTTCGTTTATAGTAGCAGTTTTTATTTTTAGGTTTCACTCTGTTCTCTCTTATATAGATAGATGAATTTGGAACTCTAAATCCAACATGGTTAGTAGTAGCTCTTTGAAACTTGACAGAATAAAGGAGTTCTCAGTTTTGTCTCTAAGGTTTGTTTCCTCTTAAGTAGCCCTTGGCACAGACAGTGGAAAAGCACTTTCATTGAGAGTGGTTGCCAAGCTTCTAAGAAATAATGAGTTTTCGAAATACCAGCAAATGTTTTTTCACCCAATCTTAATGATACGTGGTGGTAATGATCAGGACACAAATTTCACTTGGCTAACCAAATTGTGTTCTTCTAGGTTGAAGCGTTCGTTTACAGTAGCAGTTTATATTTTTAGGTTTCCCTCTGTTCTCTCCTATATAGATAGTTGAATTTGGAACTCTAAATCCAACATGGTTTGTAGTAGCTCTTTGAAACATGACAAAATAAAGGAGTTCTCAGTTTTGTCTCTATGGTTCGTTTCCTCTTCAAATAGCCTTAGGCACAGACTGTGGAAAAGCACTTTCATTGAGAGGGGTTGCCAAGCTTCTAAGAAATAACGAATTTCTGAAATACCAGCAAATATTTTTTCACCCAATCTTGATGATACTTGGTGGTAATGATCAGTCCACAAATCCCACTTGGCTCACAAAATTTTGTTCTTCTAGGTTTAAGCGTTCGTTTACAGTAGCAGTTTTTATTTTTGGATTCACTCTGTTCTCTCCTGTATAGATAGATAAATTTGGAACTCTAAATCCAACATGGTTTTTAGTAGCTCTTTGAAACTTGACAAATAAAGGAGTTCTCAGTTTTGTCTCTATGGTTTGTTTCCTCTTAAATGTATCCCTAAGCACAGACTGTGGAAAAGCACTTTCATTGAGAGGGGTTGCCAAGCTTCTAAAAAATAACGAGTTTCCGAAATACCAGCAAATATTTTTTCACCCAATCTTGATGATACTTGGTGGTAATGATCAGTACACAAATCCCACTTGGCTCACCAAATTGTGTTCTTCTAGGTTGGAGCGTTCGTCTAGAGTAGCAGTTTTTATATTTAGGTTTCACTCTGTACTCTCCAATATAGATAGATGAATTTGGAATTCTAAATCCAACATGGTTTGTAGTAGCTCTTTGAAACTTGACAAAATAAAGGAGTTCTCAGTTTTGTCTCTATGGTTTGTTTCCTCTTCAAGTAGACCTAAGCAGAGACTGTGGAAAAGCACTTTCATTGAAAGGGGTTGCCAAGCTTCCAAGAAATTACGAGTTTCCAAAATACCGGCAAATATTTTTTCACCCAATCTGGATGATACATGGTGGTAATGACAAGTACACAAATTCCACTTAGCTCACCAAATTTTGTTCTTCTAGGTTGAAGCTTTCATTTACAGTATCAGTTTTTATTTTTAGGTTTCATTCTGTTCTCTCCTTTATAGATAAATGAATTTGGAATTCTAAATCCAACATGGTTTGTAGTAGCTCTTTGAAACGTGACAAAATAAAGGAGTTCTCAGTTTTATCTCTTTGGTTGTTTCCTCTTCAAGTAGCCGTAAGCAGAGACTGTGGAAATGCAGTTTCATTGAAAGGGGTTGCCAAGCTTCCAAGAAAATACGAGTTTCCGAAATACCAGCAAATATTTTTTCACCCAATCTTGATGATACGTGGTGGTAATGATCAGTACAAAAAACCCACTTGGCTGACCAAATTGTGTTCTTCTACGTTGAAGCATTCGTCTATACTAGCAGTTTTCATATGTAGGTTTCACTCTGTTCTCTTCTATAGAGATAGATGAATTAGGAACGCTAAATTCAACATGGTTTGTAGTAGCTCTTTGAAACTTGTCAAAAGAAAGTAGTTCTCAGTTTTGTTTCTATGGTTTATTTCCTCATCAAGTAGCCCTAGGCACAGACTGTGGAAAAGGACTTTCATTGAGAGGGGTTGCCAAGCTTCCAAAAAATAACGAGTTTCCGAAATACCAGCAAATATTTTTTCACCCAATTTGATGACACTTGGTGGTAATGATCGGTACACAAATCCCACTTGGCGCACCAAATTTTGTTCTTCTACTTTTAAGCGTTCGTTTACAATAGCAGTTTATATTTTTAGGTTTCCCTCTGTTCTCTCCTATATAGATAGTTGAATTTGGAACTCTAAATCAAACATGGTTTGTAGTAGCTCTTTGAAACTTGACAAAATAAAGGAGTTCTCAGTTTTGTCTCTATGGTTCGTTTCCTCTTCAAATAGCTTTAGGCAGAGACTGTGGAAAAGCACTTTCATTGAGAGGGGTTGCCAAGCTTCAAAGAAATAACGAATTTCTGAAATACCACCAAATATTTTTTCACCCAATCTTGATGATACTTGGTGGTAATGATCAGTCCACAAATCCCACTTGGCTCACAAATTTTGTTCTTCTAGGTTTAAGCGTTCGTTTACAGTAGTAGTTTTAATTTTTGGTTTCACTCTGTTCTCTCCTGTATAGATAGCTCAATTTGGAACTCTAAATCCAACATGGTTTTTAGTAGCTCTTTGAAACTTGACAAATAAAGGAGTTCTCAGTTTTGTCTTTATGATTTGTTTAGTCTTCAAGTAGCCCTAAGCAGAGACTGCGGAAAAGCACTTTCATTGAAAGGGTTGGCCAAGATTCCAAGAAATTACGAGTTTCCGAAATACCAGCAAATATTTTTTACCCAATTTGATGATACATGGTGGTAATGATCGGTACACAAATCCCACTTGGCGCACCAAATTTTGTTCTTCTAGTTTTAAGCGTTCGTTTACAGTAGCAGTTTATATTTTTAGGTTTCCCTCTGTTCTCTCCTATATAGATAGATGAATTTGGAACTCTATAACCAACATGGTTTGTAGTAGCTCTTTGAAACTTGACAAAATAAAGGAGTTCTCAGTTTTGTCTCTATGATTTGTTTCCTCTTCAAGTAGCCCTAAGCACAGTCTGTGGAAAAGCACTTTCATTGAAAGGGGTTGCCAAGCTTCCAAGAAATTCCGTGTTTCCGAAATACCAGCAAATATTTTTTCACCCAGACTTGATGATACTTGGTGGTAATGACAAGTACACAAATCACACTTGGCTCACCAAATTTTGTTCTTCTAGGTTGAAGCGTTCTTTTACAGTAGCAGTTTTTATTTTTAGGTTTCACTCTGTTCTCTCTTATATAGATAGATGAATTTGGAAGTCTAAATCCAACATGGTTTGTAGTAGCTCTTTGAAACTTGACAAAATAAAGGAGTTCTCAGTTTTGTCTTTATGATTTGTTTCCTCTTCAAGTAGCCCTAAGCAGAGACTGTGGAAAAGCACTTTCATTGAAAGGGTTGGCCAAGATTCCTAGAAATTACGAGTTTCCGAAATACCAGCAAGTATTTTTTCACCCAATTTGATGATACTTGTTGGTAATGATCGGTACACAAATCCCACTTGGCCCACCAAATTTTGTTCTTCTAGTTTTAAGCGTTCGTTTACAGTAGCAGTTTATATTTTTAGGTTTCCCTCTGATCTCTCCTATATAGATAGATGAATTTGGAACTCTAAAACCAACATGGTCTGTAGTAGCTCTTTGAAACTTGAGAAAATAAAGGAGTTCTCAGTTTTGTCTCTATGATTTGTTTCCTCTTCAAGTAGCCCTAAGCAGAGTCTGTGGAAAAGCACTTTCATTGAAAGGGGTTGCCCAGCTTCCAAGAAATTACGTGTTTCCGAAATACCAGCAAATATTTTTTCACCCAGTCTTGAAGATACTTGGTGGTCATGACAAGTACACAAATCCCACTTGGCTAACCAAATTTTGTTCTTCTAGGTTGAAGCGTTCGTTTACAGTAGCAGTTTTTATTTTTAGGTTTCACTCTGTTCTCTCTTATATAGATAGATGAATTTGGAACTCTAAATCCAACATGGTTTGTAGTAGCACTTTGAAACTTGACAGAATAAAGGAGTTCTCAGTTTTGTCTCTAAGGTTTGTTTCCTCTTCAAGTAGCCCTAGGCACAGACAGTGGAAAAGCACTTTCATTGAGAGTGGTTGCCAAGCTTCTAAGAAATAATAAGTTTTCGAAATACCAGCAAAGGTTTTTTCACCCAATCTTAATGATACGTGGTGGTAATGATCAGGACACAAATTTCACTTGGCTCACCAAATTGTGTTCTTCTAGGTTGAAGCGTTCGTTTACAGTAGCAGTTTATATTTTTAGGTTTCCCTCTGTTCTCTCCTATATAGACAGCTGAATTTTGAACTCTAAATCCAACATGGTTTGTAGTAGCTCTTTGAAACTTGACAAAATAAAGGAGTTCTCAGTTTTGTCTCTATGGTTTGTTTCCTCTTCAAGTAGCCTAGGCATAGACTGTGGAAAAGCACTTTTATTGAGAGGGGTTGTCAAGCTTCCCAGAAATTACGATTTTCCTAAATACCAGCACATATTTTTTCAACCAATCTTGATGATACGTGTTGGTAATGATCAGTACAAAAAACCCACTTGGCTGACCAAATTGTGTTCTTCTAGGTTGAAGCGTTCATCGACAGTAGTATTTTTTATATGTAGGTTTTACTCTGTTCTCTTCTATATAGATAGATGAATTTGGAACTCTAAATCCAACATGGTTTGTAGTAGCTCTTTGAACCTTGACAAAATAATGTAGTTCTCAGTTTTGTCTCTATGGTTTATTTCCTCTACAAGTAGCCCTATGCACAGACTGTGGAAAAGCACTTTCATTGAGAGGGGTAGCCAAGCTTCTAAGAAATAACAAGTTTCCGAAATACCAATAAATATTTTTTCACCCAATCTTGATGATACTTGGTGGTAATGATCAGTACACAAATCCCACTTGGCTCACCAAATTGTGTTCTTCTAGGTTGGAGCGTTCGTCTACAGTAGCAGTTTTTATATTTAGGTTTCACTCTGTACTCTCCAATATAGATAGATGAATTTGGAACTCTAAATCCAACATGGTTTGTAGTAGCTCTTTGAAACTTGACAAAATAAAGGAGTTCTCAGTTTTGTCTCTATGGTTTGTTTCCTCTTCAAGTAGACATAAGCAGAGACTGTGGAAAAGCACTTTCATTGAAAGGGGTTGCCACGCTTCAAAGAAATTACGAGTTTCCAAAATACCGGAAATATTTTTTCACCCAATCTGGATGATACATGGTGGTAATGACAAGTACACAAATTCCACTTAGCTCACCAAATTTTTTTCTTCTAGTTTGAAGCTTTCGTTTACAGTAGCAGTTTTCATTTTTAGGTTTCATTCTGTTCTCTCCTTTATAGATAGATGAATTTGGAATTCTAAATCCAACAAGGTTTGTAGTAGCTCTTTGAAACTTGACAAATAAAGGAGTTCTCAGTTTTGTCTCTATGGTTTGTTTCCTCTTCAAGTATCCCTAAGCACAGACTGTGGAAAAGCACTTTCATTGAGAGGGGTTGCCAAGCTTCTAAGAAATAACGAGTTTCCTGAAATACCAGCAAATATTTTTTCACCCAATCTTGATGATATTGGTGGTAATGATCAGTCCACAAATCCCACTTGGCCCACCAAATTTTGTTCTTCTAGGTTGAAGCGTTCGTTTACAGTAGCAGTTTTTATTTTTAGGTTTCCCTCTATTCTCTCCTATACAGATAGATGAATTTGGAACTCTAAATCCAACATGGTTTTTAGTAGCTCTTTGAAACTTGACAAAATAAAGGAGTTCTCAGATTTGTCTCTATGGTTTGTTTCCTCTTCAAGTAGCCCTAAGCAGAGACTGGGGAAAAGCGCTTTCATTGAAAGGGGTTGCCAAGCATCTAAGAAATAACGATTTTCCGAAATACCCGCAAATATTTTTTCACCCAATCTTGATGATACATGGTGGTAATGATCAGTACACAAATCCCTCTTGGCTCACCAAATTTTATTCTTCTAGGTTGAAGCGTTCGTCTACAGTAGCAGTTTTTGTATTTAGGTTTCCCTCTGATCTCTCCTATATAGATAGATGAATTTGAAACTCTAAATCCAACATGGTTTGTAGTAGCTCTTTGAAACTTGACAAAATAAAGGATTTCTCAGTTTTGTCTCTATGTTTTGTTTCCTCTTCAAGTAGCCCTAGGCACAGACTGTGGAAAAGCGCTTTATTTGAAAGGTGTTGCCAAGTTTCCAAGAAATTACGAATTTCCGAACTACCAGCAAATATTTTTTCACCCAATCTTGATGATACGTGGTGGTAATGACAAGTACACAAATCCCACTTGGCTCACCAAATTTTGTTCTTCTAGGTGAAGCGTTCATTTACAGCAGCAGTTTTTATTTTTAGGTTTCACTTTGTTCTCTCCTATATAGATCAATGAATTTGCAACTGTAAATCCAAAATGGTTTGTAGTAGATCTTTGAAACTTGACAAAACAAAGGAGTTCCCAGTTTTGTCCCTATGGTTTGTTTCCTCTTCAAGTACCCCTTGGCACAGACGGTGGAAAAGCACTTTCATTGAGAGGGGTTGCCAAGCTTCTAAGAAATAACGAGTTTCCGTAATACCAGCAAATATTTTTTCACCCAATCTTGATGATACATGGTGGTAATGATCAGTACACAAATCCCACTTGGCTCACCAAATTTTGTTATTCTAGGTTAAGCGTTCGTCTAAAGTAGCACTTTTTACATTTAGGTTTCACTGTTCTCTCCTATATAGATAGATGAATTTGGAAGTCTAAATCCAACATGGTTAGTAGTAGCTCTTTGAAACTTGACAAAATAAAGGAGTTCTCAGATTTGTCACTATGGTTTGTTGTCTTCAAGTAGCCCTAGTCACAGTCTGTGGAAAAGCACTTTCATTAAGAGGGGTTACAAAGCTTCTAAGAAATAACGAGTTTCCGAAATACCAGCAAATATTTTTTCACCCAATCTTGATGATAATAGGTGGTAATGATCAGTACACAATTTCCACTTGGCTCACAAAATTGTGTTCTTCTAGGTTGAAGCGTTCGTTTCCAGTAGCAGTTTTTACATTTAGGTTTCACTCTGTTCTCTCCTATATAGATAGATGAATTTGGAACTCTAAATCCAACATGGTTTGTAGTAGCTCTTTGAAACTTGACAAAATAAAGGAGTTCTCAGATTTGTCACTATGGTTTGTTTTCTTCAAGTAGCCCTAGTCACAGACTGTGGAAAAGCACTTTCATTGAGAGGGGTTGCAAAGCTTCTAAGAAATAACGAGTTTCCGAAATACCAGCAAATATTTTTTCAAATAATCTTGATGTTGCTTGGTGGTAATGATCAGTACACAAATCCCACTTGGCTCACCAAATTGTGTTCTTGTAGATTGAAGCGTTGGTCTACCGTAGCAGTTTTTATATTTAGGTTTCCCTCTGTTCTCTCCTATATAGATAGAATAATTTGGAACTCTAAAGCCAATATGATTTGTAGTAGCTCTTTGAAACTTGACAAAATAACGGAGTTCTCAGTTTTGTCTCTATGGTTTGTTTCCTCTTCAAGTAGCCCTAGTCACAGACTGTGGAAAAGCACTTTCATTGAAAGGGGTTGCAAAGCTTCCAAGAAATAACTACTTTCCGAATAACCAGCAAATATTTTTTCACCCAATCTTGATGATACTTGGTGGTAATGATCGGTACACAAATACCACTTGACTCACCAAATTTTGTTCTTCTACTTTGAAGTGTTCGTTTACAGTAGCAGTTTATATTTTTAGGTTTCACTCTGTTCTCTCTGATATAGATAGATGAATTTGGAACTCTAAATCCAACATGGTTTGTAGTAGCTCTTTGAAACTTGACAAAATGAAGGAGTTCTCAGTTTTGTCTCTATGGTTTGTTTCCTCTTCACGTAGCCCTAGTCACAGACAATTGAAAAGCACTTTCAATGAGAGGGGTTGAGAAGCTTCTAATAAATAACGAGTTTCTGAAATAACAGCAAATATTTTTTCACCCAATCATGATGATACTAGGTGGTAATGATCAGTACACAATTAACACCTGGCTCACAAAATTGTGTTCTTCTAGGTTGAAGCGTTCGTTTACAGTAGCAGTTTTTCCATTTAGGTTTCACTCTGTTCTCTCCTATATATATAGATGAATTTGGAACTCTAAATCCAACATGGTTTGTAGTAGCTCTTTGAAACTTGACAAAAAAAGTAGTTCTCAGTTTTGTCTCTATGGTTTGTTTCCTCTTCAAGTAGCCCTAAGCAGAAACTGTGGAAAAGCATTTTCATTGAAAGGGGTTGCGAAGCTTTGAAGAAATTACGAGTTTCTGATATTCCAGCAAATATTTTTTCACCCAATCTGGATGATTCGTGGTGGTAATGACAAGTACACAAATCCCACTTGGCTCACCAAATTTTGTTCTTCTAGGTTGAAGCGTTCGTCTACAGTAGCAGTTTTTACATTTAGGTTTCACTGTTCTCTCCTATATAGATAGATGAATTTGGAACTCTAAATCCAAAATGGTTAGTAGTAGCTCTTTGAAACTTGACAAAATAACGGAGTTCTCAGTTTTGTCTCTATGTTTGTTTCCTCTTCAAGTAGCCCTAGGCACAGACTGTGGAAAAGCACTTTCATTGAAAGGGGTTGCCAAGCTTCCAAGAAATAACTAGCTTCCGAAATACCAGCAAATATATTTTCACCCAATCTTGATGATACTTGGTGGTAATGATCGGTACTCAAATACCACTTGACTCACCAAATTTTGTTCTTCTAGTTTGAAGTGTTCCTTTACAGTAGCAGTTTATATTTTTAGGTTTCCCTCTGTTCTCTCCTACAGAGATAGATGAATTTTTAACTCTAAATCCAACATGGTTTGTAGTAGCACTTTGAAACGTGACAAAAAAGTAGTTCTCACTTTTGTCTCTATGGTTTGTTTCCTCTTCAAGTCACCCTAAGCAGAGACTTTAGAAAAGCGCTTTCATTGGAAGGGGTTGCCAAGCTTCCAAGAAATTACGAATTTCCGAAATGCCAGCAAATATTTTTTCACCCAATCTTGATGATACTTGGTGGTGATGACAAATACACAAATCCCACTTGGCTCACCAAATTTTTTTCTTCTAGGTTGAAGCGTTCGTTTACAGTAGCAGTTTTTATTTTTAGGTTTCCCTCTATTCTCTCCTATATAGATAGATGAATTTGGAACTCTAAATCCAACATGGTTTTTAGTAGCTCTTTGAAACTTGACAAAATAAAGGAGTTCTCAGATTTGTCTCTATGGTTTGTTTCCTCTTCAAGTAGCCCTAAGCAGAGACTGGGGAAAAGTGCTTTCATTGAAAGGGGTTGCCAAGTTTCTAAGAAATAACGATTTTCCGAAATACCCGCAAATATTTTTTCACCCAATCTTGATGATACATGGTGGTAATGATCAGTACACAAATCCCTCTTGGCTCACCAAATTTTATTCTTCTAGGTTGAAGCGTTCGTCTACAGTAGCAGTTTTTGTATTTAGGTTTCCCTCTGTTCTCTCCTATATAGATAGATGAATTTGGAACTCTAAATCCAACATGGTTTGTAGTAACTCTTTGAAACTTGAAAAAATAAAGGAGTTCTCAGTTTTGTCTCTATGGTTTGTTTCCTCTTCAAGTAGCCCTAGGCACAGACTGTGGAAAAGCACTTTCATTGAGAGGGGTTGGCAAGCTTCTAAGAAATAACAAGTTTTCGAAATACCAGCAAATATTTTTTCAACCAATCTTGATGATACTTGGTGGTAATGATCACTACACAAATCCCACTGGGCTCACCAAATTTTGTTCTTCTAGGTTGAAGCGTTCATCTACAGTAGCAGTTTATCTATTTAGGTTTCCCTCTGTTTTCTCCTATATTGATCGATGAATTTGGAACACTAAATCCAACATAGTTTGTAGTAGTTTATTGAAACTTGACAAAATAATGTAGTCCTCAGTTTTGTGTCTATGGTTTGTTTCCTCTTCAAGTAGCCCTAAGCAGAGACTGTGCAAAAGCGCTTTCACTGAAAGGGGTTGCCAAGCTTCCAGGAAATTACGAATTTCCGAAATACCAGCAAATATTTTTTCACCCAATCTTGATGATACGTGGTGGTAATGAAAAATACAAAAATCCCACTTAGCCCACCAAATTTTGTTGTCTAGGTTGAAGCGTTCGGTTACAGTAGCAGTTTTTATTTTTAGGTTTCCCTCTGTTCTCTCCTATATAGATAGATGAATTTGGAACTCTAAATCCAACATGGTTTGTAGTAGCTCTTTGAAACTTGACAAAAAAAGTAGTTCTCAGTTTTGTCTCTATGGTTTGTTTCCTCTTCAAGTAGCCCTATAAAGAGACTCTGGAAAAGCACTTTCATTGAAAGGGGTTGCCAAACTTCCAAGAAAGAACGAGTTTTTGAAATACCAGTAAATATTTTTTCACCCAATCTTGATGATACGTGGTGGTAATGATCAGTACAAAAAACCCACTTGGCTCACCAAATTGTGTTCTTCTAGATTGAAGCGTTCGTTTACAGTAGCAGTTTTTATTTTTAGGTTTCACTCTGTTCTCTCCTATATAGATAGATGAATTTGGAACTCTAAATCCAACATGGTTTCTATTAGCTCTTTGAAACTTGACAAAATAAAAGAGTTCTCAGTTTTGTCTCTATGGATTGTTTCCTCTTCAAGTAGCCCTAGGTACAATCTGTGGAAAAGCACTTTCATTGAAAGGGGTTGCCAACTTCTAAGAAATAACGAGTTTCCGAAATACCAGCAAATATTTTTTCACTCAGTCTTGATGATACTTGGTGGTAATCATCGGTACACAAATCCCACTTGACTCACCAAATTTTGTTTTCCTGGGTTGAAGCGTTAGTTTACAGTAGCAGTTTATATTTTTCGGTGTCCCTCTGTTCTCTCCTATATAGATAGATGAATTTGGAACTCTAAATCCAACATGGTTTGTAGTAGCTCTTTGAAACTTGACAAATAAAGGAGTTCTCAGTTTTGTCTCTATGATTTGTTTCCTCCTCAATTATCCCTAAGCAGAGACTGTGGAAAAGCACTTTCATTGAAAGGGGTTGCCAAGCTTCCAAGAAATAAGGAGTTTCCGAAATACCAGCAAACAGTTTTTCACCCAATCTTGATGATACTTGGTGTTAATGAAAAGTACACAAATCCCACTTGGCTCACCAAATTGTGTTCTTCTAGGTTGAAGTGTACGTTTACAGTAGCAGTTTTTATTTTTACGTTTCACTTTATTCTCTCCTATATAGATAGATGAATTTGGAACTCTAAATCCAACAAGGTTTGTAGTAGCTCTTTGAAACTTCACAAAAAAAAGTAGTGCTCAGTTTTGTCTCTATGATTTGTTTCCTCTTCAAGTAGCCCAGGCAGCGACTGTGGAAAAGCATTTCCATTGAAAGGGGTTGCCAAGCTTCCAAGAAATTACGGGTTTTCGAAATACCAGCAAATATTTTTTCACCCAATCTTGATGATACTTGGTGGTAATGACAAGTACACAAATCCCACTTGGTTCACCAAATTTTTTCTTCTATGTTGAAGCGTTCATTTACAGTAGCAGTTTTTATTTTTAGGTTTCACTCTGTTCTCTCCTATATAGATAGATGAATTTGGAACTCTAAATCCAACATGGTTAGTAGTAGCTCTTTGAAACTTGACAAAATAATGGAGTACTCAGTTTTTTCTCTATGATTTGTTTCCTCTTCAAGTAGCCCTTTTCATAGACTGTGGAAAAGCACTTTCATTGAGAGGGGTTGCCAGGCTTCTAAGAAATAACGAGTTTCCGAAATACCAGCAAATATTTTTTCACCCAATCTTGATGATACTTGGTGGTAATGATCGGTACACAAATCCCACTTGACTCACCAAATTTTGTTCTTCTAGGTTGAAGTGTTCGTTTACAGTAGCAGTTTATATTTTTAGGTTTCCCTCTGTTCTCTCCTATATAGATAGATGAATTTGGAACTCTAAATCCAACATGGTTTGTAGTAGCCTCTTTGAAACTTGACAAACTAAAGGAGTTCTCAGTTTTGTCTCTATGGATTGTTTCCTCTTCAAGTAGCCCTAGGCACAGACTGTGGAAAAGCACTTTCATTGAGAGGGGTTGCCAAGCTTCTAAGAAATAACGAGTTTTAGAAATACCAGCAAATATTTTTTCACCCAATCTTGATGATACGTGGTGGTAATGACAAGTACACAAATCCCACTTGGCTCACCAAATTGTGTTCTTCTAGGTTTAAGCATTCGTTTACAGTAGCAGTTTTTATTTTTAGGTTTCACTCTGTTCTTTTTTATATAGATAAATGATTTGGAACTCTAAATCCAACATGGATTGTAGTAGCTCTTTGAAACTTGACAAAATGAAGAAGTTCTCAGTTTTTTCTCTATGTTTTGTTTTCTCTTCAAGTAGCCCTAGTCATAGACTGTGAAAAAGCACGTTGATTGACAGGGGTTGCCAGGCTTCTAAGAAATAACGAGTTTCCGAAATACCAGCAAATGTTTTTTCACGCAATCTTGATGATACGTGGTGGTAATGATCAGTACACAAATGCCACTTGGCTCACCAAATTGTGTTCTTCTATGTTGAAGCGTTCGTTTACAGTAGCAGTTTTTATTTTTAGGTTTCACTCTGTTCTCTCCCATATAGATAGATGAATTTGGAACTCTAAATCCAACATGGTTTGTAGTAGCTCTTTGAAACTTGACAAAATAAAGGAGTTCTCAGTTTTTTCTCTATGGTTTGTTGCCTCTTCAAATGGCCCTAGGCAGAGACTGGTGAAAAGCACTTTCATTGAAAGGGGTTACCAAACTTTCAAGATATTAGGAGTTTCCGAAATACCAGCAAACAGTTTTTCACCCAATCTTGATGATACTTGGTGTTAATGACAAGTACACAAATCCCACTTGGCTCACCAAATTGTGTTCTTCTAGGTTGAAGTGTTCGTTTTCAGTAGCAGTTTTTATTTTTAGGTTTCACTCTGTTCTCTTTTATATAGATAGATGAATTTGGAACTCTAAATCCAACATGGTTTGTAGTAGCTCTTTGAAACTTGAAAAAATAAAGGAATTCTCAGTTTTGTCTTTGTGATTTGTTTCCTCTTCAAGTATCCCAGGCAGAGACTGTGGAAAAGCACTTCCATTGAAAGGGGTGGCCAAGCTTCCAATATATTACGGGTTTCCGAAATACCAGCAAATTTTTTTCACCCAATCTTGATGATACTTGGTGGTAATGACAAGTACCCAAATCCCACTTGGCTCACCAAATTTTGTTCTTCTAGGTTGAAGCGTTCGTTTACAGTAGCAGTTTTTATTTTTAGGTTTCACTCTGTTCTCTCCTATACAGATAGATGAATTTGGAACTCTAAATCCAACATGGTTTGTAGTAGCTCTTTGAAACTTGACAAAATAAAGGAGTTCTCAGTTTTGTCTCTATTATTTATTTCCTCTTCAAGTAGCCCTAAGCAGAGACTGTGGAAAGCACTTTCATTGAAAGGATTTGACAAGCTCCCAAGAAATTATGGGTTTGCGAAATACCAGCAAATATTTTTTCACACAAGCTTCATGATACTTGGTGGTAATGACAAGTACACAAATCCCACATGGCTCACCAAATTTTGCTCTTCTAGGTTGAAGCGTTCGTTTACAGTAGCAGTTTTTATTTTTAGGTTTCACTCTGTTCTCTCCTATATAGATAGATGTATTTGGAACTCTAAATCCAAAAGGTTTGTAGTAGCTCTTTGAAACTTGACAAAATAAAAAAGTTCTCAGTTTTTTCTCTATGGTTTTTTTCGTCTTCAAATGGCCCCAGGGAAGGACTGGGGAATAGCACATTCATTGAGAGGGGTTGCCAAGCTTCTAAGAAATAACGAGTTTCCGAAATACCAGCAAATATTTTTTCACCCAATCTGGATGATACGTGGTGGTAATGATCAGTACACAAATGCCACTTGGCTCACCAAATTGTGCTCTTCTAAGTTGAAGCGTTCGTTTACAGTAGCAGTTTTTATTGTTAGGATTCACTCTGTTCTCTCCCAATTAGATAGATTAATTTGGAACTCTAAATCCAACATGGTTTGTAGTAGCTTTTTGAAACTTGAAAAAATTAAGGAATTCTCAGTTTTGTCTCTATGGTTTGTTTCCTCTTCAAGTAGCCCTAGGCACAAACTGTGGAAAAGCACTTTCATTGAAAGGGGTTGCCAAGCTTCTAAGAAATAACGAGTTTCCGAAATACCAGCAAATATTTTCTCACCCAGTCTTGATGATAATTGGTGGTAATGATCGGTACACAAATCCCACTTGACTCACCAAATTTTGTTCTTCTAGTTTGAAGCGTTAGTTTACAGTAGCAGTTTATATTTTTAGGTTTCCCTCTGTTCTCTCCTATATAGATAGATGAATTTGGAACTCTAAAATCAACATGGTTTGTAGTAGCTCTATGAAACTTGACAAAATAAAGGAGTTCCCAGTTTTGTCTCTATGGTTTGTTTCCTCTTCAAGTAGCCCTAAGCACAGACTGTGGAAAAGCACTTTCGTTGAGAGGGGTTGCCAAGTTTCTAAGAAATAACAAGTCTCCAAAATACCAGCAAATATTTTTCACCCAATCTTGATGATACTTGGTGGTAATGATCAGTACACAAATCCCACTTGACTCATGAAGTTTGGTTCTTCTAGGTTGAAACGTTCGTTTACAGTAGCAGTTTATATTTTTAGGTGTCCCTCTGTTCTCTTCTACATAGGTAGATGAATTCGGAACTCTAAATCCAACATGGTTTGTAGTAGCTCTTTGAAACTTGACAAAATAAAGGAGTTCTCAGTTTTGTCTCTATGGTTTGATTCCTCTTCAAGTAGCCCTAGGCACAAACTGTGGAAGAGCACGTTCATTGAAAGGGGTTGCCAAGCTTCTATGAAATAAAGATTTTCCAAAATACCAGCAAATTTTTTTCACCAAATCTTGATGATACTTGGAGGTAATGACAAGTACACAAATCTCACTTTGCTCACCAAATTTTGTTCTTCTAGGTTGAAGCGTTTGTTTACAGTAGCAGTTTCTATTTTTAGGTTTCACTCTGTTCTCTCTTATAGATAGATGAATTTGGAACTCTTAATTCAACATGGTTTGTAGTAGCTGTTTGAAACTTGACAAAATAAAGGAGTTCTCAGTTTTGTCTCTATGGTTTGTTTCCTCTTCAAGTAGCCCTAGGCACAGACTGTGGAAAAGGACTTTCATTGAGAGGGTTTACCAGGCTTCTAAGGAATAACGAGTTTCCAAAATACCAGCAAATATTTTTTCACCCAATCTTGATGATACGTTTTGGTAATGATCAGTACACAAATGCCACTTGGCTCACCAAATTTTGTTCTTCTAGGTTGAAGCGTTCGTTTACAGTAGCTGTTTTTATTTTTTGGTTTCACTCTGTTCTCTTTTATATAGATAGATGAATTTGGAACTCTAAATCCAACATGGTTTGTAGTATCTCTTTGAAACTTGACAAAATAAAGGAGTACTCAGTTTTGTCTTTATGATTTGCTTCCTCTTCAAGTAGCCCTAAGCAGAGACTGTTTAAAAGCACTTTCATTGAAAGGGTTTGCCAAGCTCCTAAAAAATTACGGATTTCCAAAATACCAGCAAATATTTTTTCACCCAATCTTGATGATACTTGGTGGTAATTACAAGTACACAATTCCCACTTGGCTCACCAAATTTTGTTCTTCTAGGTTGAAGCGTTAGTTTACAGTAGCAGTTTATATTTTAAGGTTTCCCTCTGTTCTCTCCTATACAGATAGATGAATTTGGAACTCTAAATTCAACATGGTTTGTAGTAGCTCTTTGAAACTTGACAAAATAAAAAAGTTCTCAGTTTTGTCTCTATGGTTTGTTTCCTCTTCAAATAGCCCTAGGCACAGACTGGGGAAAAGCACATTCATTGAGAGTTGTTGCCAAGGTTCTAAGAAATAACGAGTTTCCAAAATACCAGCAAATATTTTTTCACCCAATCTTGATTATCCTGGTGGTAATGATCAGTACACAAATACCACTTGGCTCACCAAATTGTGTTCTTCTAGGTTGAAGCGTTCGTTTACAATAGCAGTTTTTATTTGTAGGTTTCACTCTGTTCTCTTTTATATAGATAGATGAATTTGGAACTCTAAATCCAAAATGGATTGGAGTAGCTCTTTGAAACTTTAAAAAATGAAGGAGTTCTCAGTTTTGTCTCTATGTTTTGTTTCCTTTTCAAGTAGCCCTAGGCACAGTCTGTGGAAAAGCACTTTCATTGAGATTGGTTGCCAGGCTTCTAAGAAATAACGAGTTTCCGAAATACTAGCAAATATTTTTTCACCCAATCTTGATGATACTTGGTGGTAATGACAAGTACACAAATCCCACTTGGTTCACCAAATTTTTTCTTCTATGTTGAAGCGTTCATTTACAGTAGCAGTTTTTATTTTTAGGTTTCACTCTGTTCTCTCCTATATAGATAGATGAATTTGGAACTCTAAATCCAACATGGTTAGTAGTAGCTCTTTGAAACTTGACAAAATAATGGAGTACTCAGTTTTTTCTTTATGATTTGTTTCCTCTTCAAGTAGCCCTTTTCATAGACTGTGGAAAAGCACTTTCATTGAGAGGGGTTGCCAGGCTTCTAAGAAATAACGAGTTTCCGAAATACCAGCAAATATTTTTTCACCCAATCTTGATGATACTTGGTGGTAATGATCGGTACACAAATCCCACTTGACTCACCAAATTTTGTTCTTCTAGGTTGAAGTGTTCGTTTACAGTAGCAGTTTATATTTTTAGGTTTCCCTCTGTTCTCTCCTATATAGATAGATGAATTTGGAACTCTAAATCCAACATGGTTTGTAGTAGCCTCTTTGAAACTTGACAAACTAAAGGAGTTCTCAGTTTTGTCTCTATGGATTGTTTCCTCTTCAAGTAGCCCTAGGCACAGACTGTGGAAAAGCACTTTCATTGAGAGGGGTTGCCAAGCTTCTAAGAAATAACGAGTTTTAGAAATACCAGCAAATATTTTTTCACCCAATCTTGATGATACGTGGTGGTAATGACAAGTACACAAATCCCACTTGGCTCACCAAATTGTGTTCTTCTAGGTTTAAGCATTCGTTTACAGTAGCAGTTTTTATTTTTAGGTTTCACTCTGTTCTTTTTTATATAGATAAATGATTTGGAACTCTAAATCCAACATGGATTGTAGTAGCTCTTTGAAACTTGACAAAATGAAGAAGTTCTCAGTTTTTTCTCTATGTTTTGTTTTCTCTTCAAGTAGCCCTAGTCATAGACTGTGAAAAAGCACGTTGATTGACAGGGGTTGCCAGGCTTCTAAGAAATAACGAGTTTCCGAAATACCAGCAAATGTTTTTTCACGCAATCTTGATGATACGTGGTGGTAATGATCAGTACACAAATGCCACTTGGCTCACCAAATTGTGTTCTTCTATGTTGAAGCGTTCGTTTACAGTAGCAGTTTTTATTTTTAGGTTTCACTCTGTTCTCTCCCATATAGATAGATGAATTTGGAACTCTAAATCCAACATGGTTTGTAGTAGCTCTTTGAAACTTGACAAAATAAAGGAGTTCTCAGTTTTTTCTCTATGGTTTGTTGCCTCTTCAAATGGCCCTAGGCAGAGACTGGTGAAAAGCACTTTCATTGAAAGGGGTTACCAAACTTTCAAGATATTAGGAGTTTCCGAAATACCAGCAAACAGTTTTTCACCCAATCTTGATGATACTTGGTGTTAATGACAAGTACACAAATCCCACTTGGCTCACCAAATTGTGTTCTTCTAGGTTGAAGTGTTCGTTTTCAGTAGCAGTTTTTATTTTTAGGTTTCACTCTGTTCTCTTTTATATAGATAGATGAATTTGGAACTCTAAATCCAACATGGTTTGTAGTAGCTCTTTGAAACTTGAAAAAATAAAGGAATTCTCAGTTTTGTCTTTGTGATTTGTTTCCTCTTCAAGTATCCCAGGCAGAGACTGTGGAAAAGCACTTCCATTGAAAGGGGTGGCCAAGCTTCCAATATATTACGGGTTTCCGAAATACCAGCAAATTTTTTTCACCCAATCTTGATGATACTTGGTGGTAATGACAAGTACCCAAATCCCACTTGGCTCACCAAATTTTGTTCTTCTAGGTTGAAGCGTTCGTTTACAGTAGCAGTTTTTATTTTTAGGTTTCACTCTGTTCTCTCCTATACAGATAGATGAATTTGGAACTCTAAATCCAACATGGTTTGTAGTAGCTCTTTGAAACTTGACAAAATAAAGGAGTTCTCAGTTTTGTCTCTATTATTTATTTCCTCTTCAAGTAGCCCTAAGCAGAGACTGTGGAAAGCACTTTCATTGAAAGGATTTGACAAGCTCCCAAGAAATTATGGGTTTGCGAAATACCAGCAAATATTTTTTCACACAAGCTTCATGATACTTGGTGGTAATGACAAGTACACAAATCCCACATGGCTCACCAAATTTTGTTCTTCTAGGTTGAAGCGTTCATTTACAGTAGCAGTTTTTATTTTTAGGTTTCACTCTGTTCTCTCCTATATAGATAGATGTATTTGGAACTCTAAATCCAAAAGGTTTGTAGTAGCTCTTTGAAACTTGACAAAATAAAAAAGTTCTCAGTTTTTTCTCTATGGTTTTTTTCGTCTTCAAATGGCCCCAGGGAAGGACTGGGGAAAAGCACATTCATTGAGAGGGGTTGCCAAGCTTCTAAGAAATAACGAGTTTCCGAAATACCAGCAAATATTTTTTCACCCAATCTGGATGATACGTGGTGGTAATGATCAGTACACAAATGCCACTTGGCTCACCAAATTGTGCTCTTCTAAGTTGAAGCGTTCGTTTACAGTAGCAGTTTTTATTGTTAGGATTCACTCTGTTCTCTCCCAATTAGATAGATTAATTTGGAACTCTAAATCCAACATGGTTTGTAGTAGCTTTTTGAAACTTGAAAAAATTAAGGAATTCTCAGTTTTGTCTCTATGGTTTGTTTCCTCTTCAAGTAGCCCTAGGCACAAACTGTGGAAAAGCACTTTCATTGAAAGGGGTTGCCAAGCTTCTAAGAAATAACGAGTTTCCGAAATACCAGCAAATATTTTCTCACCCAGTCTTGATGATAATTGGTGGTAATGATCGGTACACAAATCCCACTTGACTCACCAAATTTTGTTCTTCTAGTTTGAAGCGTTAGTTTACAGTAGCAGTTTATATTTTTAGGTTTCCCTCTGTTCTCTCCTATATAGATAGATGAATTTGGAACTCTAAAATCAACATGGTTTGTAGTAGCTCTATGAAACTTGACAAAATAAAGGAGTTCCCAGTTTTGTCTCTATGGTTTGTTTCCTCTTCAAGTAGCCCTAAGCACAGACTGTGGAAAAGCACTTTCGTTGAGAGGGGTTGCCAAGTTTCTAAGAAATAACAAGTCTCCAAAATACCAGCAAATATTTTTCACCCAATCTTGATGATACTTGGTGGTAATGATCAGTACACAAATCCCACTTGACTCATGAAGTTTGGTTCTTCTAGGTTGAAACGTTCGTTTACAGTAGCAGTTTATATTTTTAGGTGTCCCTCTGTTCTCTTCTACATAGGTAGATGAATTCGGAACTCTAAATCCAACATGGTTTGTAGTAGCTCTTTGAAACTTGACAAAATAAAGGAGTTCTCAGTTTTGTCTCTATGGTTTGATTCCTCTTCAAGTAGCCCTAGGCACAAACTGTGGAAGAGCACGTTCATTGAAAGGGGTTGCCAAGCTTCTATGAAATAAAGATTTTCCAAAATACCAGCAAATTTTTTTCACCAAATCTTGATGATACTTGGAGGTAATGACAAGTACACAAATCTCACTTTGCTCACCAAATTTTGTTCTTCTAGGTTGAAGCGTTTGTTTACAGTAGCAGTTTCTATTTTTAGGTTTCACTCTGTTCTCTCTTATAGATAGATGAATTTGGAACTCTTAATTCAACATGGTTTGTAGTAGCTGTTTGAAACTTGACAAAATAAAGGAGTTCTCAGTTTTGTCTCTATGGTTTGTTTCCTCTTCAAGTAGCCCTAGGCACAGACTGTGGAAAAGGACTTTCATTGAGAGGGTTTACCAGGCTTCTAAGGAATAACGAGTTTCCAAAATACCAGCAAATATTTTTTCACCCAATCTTGATGATACGTTTTCGTAATGATCAGTACACAAATGCCACTTGGCTCACCAAATTTTGTTCTTCTAGGTTGAAGCGTTCGTTTACAGTAGCTGTTTTTATTTTTTGGTTTCACTCTGTTCTCTTTTATATAGATAGATGAATTTGGAACTCTAAATCCAACATGGTTTGTAGTATCTCTTTGAAACTTGACAAAATAAAGGAGTACTCAGTTTTGTCTTTATGATTTGCTTCCTCTTCAAGTAGCCCTAAGCAGAGACTGTTTAAAAGCCCTTTCATTGAAAGGGTTTGCCAAGCTCCTAAAAAATTACGGATTTCCAAAATACCAGCAAATATTTTTTCACCCAATCTTGATGATACTTGGTGGTAATTACAAGTACACAATTCCCACTTGGCTCACCAAATTTTGTTCTTCTAGGTTGAAGCGTTAGTTTACAGTAGCAGTTTATATTTTAAGGTTTCCCTCTGTTCTCTCCTATACAGATAGATGAATTTGGAACTCTAAATTCAACATGGTTTGTAGTAGCTCTTTGAAACTTGACAAAATAAAAAAGTTCTCAGTTTTGTCTCTATGGTTTGTTTCCTCTTCAAATAGCCCTAGGCACAGACTGGGGAAAAGCACATTCATTGAGAGTTGTTGCCAAGGTTCTAAGAAATAACGAGTTTCCAAAATACCAGCAAATATTTTTTCACCCAATCTTGATTATCCTGGTGGTAATGATCAGTACACAAATACCACTTGGCTCACCAAATTGTGTTCTTCTAGGTTGAAGCGTTCGTTTACAATAGCAGTTTTTATTTGTAGGTTTCACTCTGTTCTCTTTTATAGAGATAGATGAATTTGGAACTCTAAATCCAAAATGGATTGGAGTAGCTCTTTGAAACTTTAAAAAATGAAGGAGTTCTCAGTTTTGTCTCTATGTTTTGTTTCCTTTTCAAGTAGCCCTAGGCACAGTCTGTGGAAAAGCACTTTCATTGAGATTGGTTGCCAGGCTTCTAAGAAATAACGAGTTTCCGAAATACCAGCAAATATTTTTTCACCCAATCTTGATGATACTTGGTGGTAATGACAAGTACACAAATCCCACTTGGCTCACCAAATTTTGTTCTTCTAGGTTGAAGCGTTTGTTTACAGTAGCAGTTTTTATTTTTAGGTTTCACTTTGTTCTCTCCTATATAGATAGATGAATTTGGAACTCTTAATCCAACATGGTTTGTAGTAGCTGTTTGAAACTTGAAAAAATAAAGGAGTTCTCAGTTTTGTCTCTATGGTTTGTTTTCTCTTCAAGTAGCCCTAGGCACAGACTGTGGAAAAGGACTTTCATTGAGAGGGTTCCCCAGGCTTCTAAGGAATAACGAGTTTCCGAAATACCAGCAAATATTTTTTCGCCCAATCTTGATGATACTTGTTGGTAATGATCGGTACACAAATCCCACATGACTCACCAAATTTTGTTCTTCTAGGTTGAAGCGTTAGTTTACAGTAGCAGTTTATATTTTTAGGTCTCCCTCTGTTCTCTCCTATATAGATAGATGAATTTGGAACTCTAAATCCAACATGGTTTGTAGTAGCTCTATGAAACTTGACAAAATAAAGGAGTTCTCAGTTTTGTTTCTTTGATTTGTTTCCTCTTCAAGTAGCCCTAAGCAGAGACTGTGGAAAAGCACTTTCATTGAAAGGGATTGAAAGCTTCCAAGAAATTACGAGTTTCCGAAATACCAGCAAATATTTTTTGACCCATTACTTGGTGGTAATGACAAGTACACAAATCCCACTTGGCTCACCAAATTTTGTTCTTCTAGGTTGAAGCGTTCGTTTACAGTAGCAGTTTTTATTTTTAGGTTTCACTCTGTTCTCTCCTATATAGATAGATGCATTTGGAACTCTAAAATCAACATGGTTTGTAGTAGCTCTATGAAACTTGACAAAATAAAGGAATTCCCAGTTTTGTCTCTATGGTTTGTTTCCTCTTCAAGTAGGCCTAAGCACAGACTGTGGAAAAGCACTTTCGTTGAGAGGGGTTGCCAAGTTTCTAAGAAATAACAAGTCTCCAAAATACCAGCAAATATTTTTCACCCAATCTTGATGATACTTGGTGTTAATGATCAGTACACAAATCCCACTTGACTCATGAAGTTTGGTTCTTCTAGGTTGAAACGTTCGTTTACAGTAGCAGTTTATATTTTTAGGTGTCCCTCTGTTCTCTCCTACATAGGTAGATGAATTTGGAACTCTAAATCCAACATGGTTTGTAGTAGCTCTTTGAATCTTGACAAAATAAACTAGTTCTCAGTTTTTGTCTCTATGATTTGTTTCCTCTTATATTAGCCCTAAGCAGAGACTGTGGAAAAGCACTTTCATTGAAAGGGATTGCCAAGCTTCCAAGAAATTAAACTTTCCGAAATACCAGCAAACATTTTTTCACCCAATCTTGATGATACTTGGTGTTACTGACAAGTACACATATCCCACTTGGCTCACCAAATTTTCTTCTTATAGGTTGAAGCGTTCGTTTACAGTAGCAGTTTTTATTTTTAGGTTTCACTCAGATCTCTCCTATATAGATAGATGAATTTGGAACTCTAAATCCAACGTGGGTTTGTAGTACCTCTTTAAAACTTCATAAAATAAAGGAGTTCTCAGTTTTGTCTCTATGGTTTGTTTCCTCTTCAAGTAGCCCTAGGCACAGACTGTGGAAAAGCACTTTCATTGAGAGCGGTTGCCAAGCTTCTAAGAAATAACGAGTGTCCGAAATTCCAGCAAATATTTTTTCACCCAATCTTAATGATACTTTGTGGTAATGACAAGTACACAAATCCCACTTGGCTCACCAAATTTTGTTCTTCTTGGTTGTAGCGTTCGTCTACTGTAGCAGTTTTTATATTTACGTTTCACTCTGTTCTCTCTTATATAGATAGATGAATATGGAACTCTAAATCCAACATGGTTTGTAGTAGCTCTTTGAAACTTGACAAAATAAAGGAGTTCTCAGTTTTGTCTTTATTCATTGTTTCCTCTTCAAGTAGCACTAGGCACAGACTGTGGAAAAGCATTTTCATTGAGAGGGGTTGCCAAGATTCTAAGAAATAACGAGTTTCCGAAATACCAGCAAATATTTTTTCACGCAATCTTGAAGATACGTGGTGGTAATGATCAGTACATAAATCCCACTTGGCTCACCAAATTGTGTTCTTCTAGGTTGAAGCGTTCGTTTACAGTAGCAGTTTTTATTTTTAGGTTTCAATCTATTCTCTCCTATATAGACAGATGAATTTGGAACTCTAAATCCAACATGGTTTGTAGTAGCTCTTTGAAACTTGACAAAATAAAGGAGTTCTCAGTTTTGTCTCTATGGTTTGATTCCTCTTCAAGTAGCCCTAGGCACAAACTGTGGAAGAGCACGTTCATTGAAAGGGGTTGCCAAGCTTCTATGAAATAAAGATTTTCCAAAATACCAGCAAATTTTTTTCACCCAATCTTGATGATACTTGGGGGTAATGACAAGTACACAAATCCCACTTGGCTCACCAAATTTTGTTCTTCTAGGTTGCAGCGTTTGTTTACAGTAGGAGTTTTTATTTTTAGGTTTCACTGTGTTCTCTCCTATATAGATAGATGAATTTGGAACTCTTAATCCAACATGGTTTGTAGTAGCTGTTTGAAACATGACAAAATAAAGGAGTTCTCAGTTTTGTCTCTATGGTTTTTTTCCTCTTCAAGTAGCCCTAGGCACAGACTGTGGAAAAGCACTTTCATTGAGAGTTGTTGCCAACTTCTAAGAAATAACGAGTTTCCAAAATACCAGCAAATATTTTTTCACCCAATCTTGATGATACTGGTGGTAATGATCAGTACACAAATCCCACATGACTCACCAAATTTGTTTCTTCTAGGTTGAAGCTTTCGTTTACAGTAGCAGTTTATATTTTTAGTGTCCCTTTGTTCTCTAATATAGATAGATGAATTTGGAACTTTAAATCCAACACGGTTTGTAGTAGCTCTTTGAAACTTGACAAAATAAAGGAGTTCTCACTTTTCTCTGTATGATTTGTTTCCTCCTCAAGTATCCCTAAGCAGAGACTGTGGAAAAGCACTTTCATTGAAAGGGGTTGCCAAGCTTCCAAGAAATTACGAGTTTACGAAATACCAGCAAATATTTTTTCACCCAATCTTGATGATACTTGGTGTTAATGACAAGTACACAAATACCCCTTGACTCAAAAATTGTGTTCTTCAATGATGAAGCGTTCGTTTACAGTAGCAGTTTTTATTTTTAGGTTTTACTCTGTTCTCTTTTATATAGATAGATGAATTTGGAACTCTAAATCCAACATGGTTTGTAGTAGCTCTTTGAAACTTGACAAAATGAAGGAGTTCTCAGTTTTGTCTCGATGTTTTGTTTCCTCTTAAAGTAGCCCTAGGCACAGACTGTGGAAAAGCACTTTCATTGAGAGGAGTTTGCCAGGTTTCTAAGAAATAACGATTTTCTGAAATACCAGCAATATTTTTTCACCCAATCTTGATGATACTTGTTGGTAATGACAAGTACACAAATCCCACCTGGCTCACCAAATTTTGTTCTTCTTGGTTGAAGCGTTGGTTTACAGTAGCAGTTTATATTTTTAGGTTTCACTCTGTTCTCTCTTATATAGATAGATGAATTTGGAACTCTATATCCAACATGGTTTGTAGTAGCTCTTTGAAATTTGACAAAATAAAGGAAATCTCAGTTTTCTCTCTATTGTTTGATTCCTCTTCAAGTAGCTTTAGGCACAGATTGTGGAAAAGCATTTTCATTGAGAGAGGTTGCCAAGATTCTAAGAAATAATGAGTTTTCAAAATACCAGCAAATAAGTTTTCACCAATCTTGATGATACGTGGTGGTAATGATCAGTACACAAATCCCACTTGGCTCAACAAATTGTCTTCTTCTAGGTTGAAGTGTTGGTTTACAGTAGCAGTTTATATTTTTAGGTTTCCCTCTGTTCTCTCCTATATAGATAGCTGAATTTGGAACTTAAAATCCAGCATGGATTGTAGTAGCGCTTGAAACTTGACAAAAAATAGTAGTTCTCAATTTGTCTCTATGATTTGTTTCCTCTTCAAGTAGCCCTAGGCACAGACTGTGGAAAAGCACTTTCATTGAGAGGAGTTTGCCAGGTTTGTAAGAAATAACGATTTTCCGAAATACCAGCAATATTTTTTCACTCAATCTTGATGATACTTGTTGGTAATGACAAGTACACAAATCCCACCTGGCTCACCAAATTTTGTTCTTCTAGGGTAAAGCGTTCGTTTACGGTAGCATTTTATATTTTTAGGTTTCACACTGTTCTCTCCTATATAGATAGATGAATTTGGAAATCTAAATCCAATATGGTTTGTAGTAGCTCTTTGAAACTTGACAAAATAAAAAATTTCTCAGTTTTGTCTCTAGGTTTGATTCCTCTTCAAGTAGCCCGAGGCACAGACTCTGGAAAAGCAAGTCCATTTAGAGGGTTTCTCAAGCTTCTAAGAAATAACGAGTTTCCGAAATACCAGCAAATATTTTTTCACCCAATCTTGATGATACTTGGTGGTTGACAAGTACACAAATCCCACCTGGCTCACCAAATTTTGTTATTCTAGTTTTAAGCGTTAGTCTACAGTAGCAGTTTTTATATTTAGGTTTCACTCTGTTCTCTCTTATATAGTTAGATGAATTTGGAACTCTAAATCCAACATGGTTTGTAGTAGCTCTTTGAAATTTGACAAAATAAAGGAAATCTCAGTTTTCTCTCTATTGTTTGATTCCTCTTCAAGTATTTTTATGCACAGATTGTGGAAAAGCATTTTCATTGAGAGAGGTTGCCAAGCTTCTAAGAAATAATGAGTTTTCAAAATACCAGCAAATAAGTTTTCACCAATCTTGATGATACGTGGTGGTAATGATCAGTACACAAATCCCACTTGGCTCAACAAATTGTCTTCTTCTAGGTTGAAGTGTTGGTTTACAGTAGCAGTTTATATTTTTAGGTTTCCCTCTGTTCTCTCCTATATAGATAGCTGATTTGGAACTTAAAATCCAGCATGGATTGTAGTAGCGCTTGAAACTTGACAAAAAATAGTAGTTCTCAATTTGTCTCTATGATTTGTTTCCTCTTCAAGTAGCCCTAAGCAGAGACTGTGGAAAAGCACTTTCATTGAAAGGAGTTGCCAAGCTTCCAAGAAATTACGAGTTTCCGAAATACCAGCAAATACTTTTTCACCCAATCTTGATGATACGTGGTGGTAATGACAAATACACAAATCCCACTTGGCTCACCAAATTATGTTCTTCTAGGTTGAAGCGTTCGACTACAGTAGCAGTTTTTATATTTAGGGTTCACTCTCTTCTCTTCTATATAGATAGATGAATTGGAACTGTAAATCCAACATGGTTTATAGTAGCTCTTTGAAAATTGATAAAATAAAGGAGTTCTCTGTTTTATCTCTATGATTTGTTTTCTCTTCAATTAGCCCTAAGCAGAGACTGTTGAAAAGCACTTTTATTGAAAGGAGTTCCCAAGCTTCCAAGAAATTACGAGTTTCCGAAATACCAGCAAATACTTTTTCACCCAATCTTGATGATGCGTGGTGATAATGACACGTACACAAATCCCACTTGGCTCACCAAATTTTGTTCTTCTAGGTTGAAGCGTTCGTTTAGAGTAGCAGTTTTTATTTTTACGGTTCCACTCTATTCTCTCCCATATAGATAGATTAATTTTTAACTCTAAATCCAACATGGTTTGTAGTAGCTCTTTGAAACTCCATAAAATAATGGAGTTCTCAGTTTTGTCACTATGGTTTGTTTCCTCTTCAAGTAGCCCAAGGCACAGACTGTGGTAAAGCACTTTCATTGAGAGGGTTTCCCAAGCTTCTAAGAAATAACGAGTTTCCGAAATACCAGCAAATATTTTTTCACCCAATCTTGATGATACTTCCTGGTAATGATCAGTACACAAATCCACTTGGCTCACCAAATTTTGTTCTTCTAGGTTGAAGCGTTCATCTACAGTAGCAGTTTTTATATTTACGTTTCACTCTGTTCTCTCTTATATAGATAGATGAAATTGGAACACTAAATCCAACATGGTTTGTAGTAGCTCATTGAAACTTGACAAAATAAAATATTTCTCAGTTTTGTCTCTAGGGTTCGTTTCTTCTTCAAGTAGCCCTAGGCACAGACTGTGGAAAAGCACTTTAAATGAGAGGGGTTGCCAAGCATCCAAGAAATAACGAGTTTTCAAAATACCAGCAAATATTTTTTCACCCAATCTTGATGATGCTTGGTGGTAATGATCGGTACACAAATCCCATTTGGCTCACCAAATTTGGTTCTTCTTGGTTGAAGCGTTCGTTTACAGTAGCAATTTTTATTTTTAGGTTTCACTCTGTTCTCTCCTATATAGATAGATGAATTTGGAACTCTAAATCCAACATGGTTTGTAGTAGCTCTTTGAAACTTGACAAAATAAAGGAGTTCTCAGTTTTGTCTCTATGGTTTGTTTCCTCTTCAAGTAGCCTAAGGCACAGACTCTGGCAAAGCACTTTCATTGAGAGGGGTTGCCAAGCTTCTAAGAAATAACGAGTTTTCGAAATACCAGCAAATACTTTTTCACCCAATCTTGATGATAAGTGGTGGTAATGACAAGTACACAAATCCCACTTTTCTCACCACATTTTGTTCTTCTAGGTTTAAGCATTCGTTTACAGTAGCAGTTTTTATTTTTCGGATTCACTTTGTTCTCTCTTATATAGATAGATGAATTTGTAAATCTAAATCCAACATGGTTTGTAGTAGCTCCTTGAAACTTGACAACATAAAGGAGTTCTCAGTTTTGTCTCTATGGTTTGTTTCCTCTTCAAGTAGCCCTAGGCACAGACTGTGGAAAAGCTCTTTCATTAAGAGGGGTTGCCAAGCCTCAAAGAAATAATGAGTTTTCGAAATACCAGCAAATATTTTTTCACCCAATCTTGATGGTGCTTGGTGGTACTGATCGGTACAGAAATTCCTCTTGACTCAACAAATTTGGTTCTTCTAGTTTGAAGCGTTCGTCTACAGTAGCAGTTTATATTTTTATGTTTCCCTCTGTTCTCTCCTGTATAGATAGCTGAATTTGGAACTCTAAATCCAACATGGTTTGTACTAGCTCTTTGAAACTTGACAAAAAATGTAGATCTCAGTTTTGTCTCTATGATTTCTTTCCTCTTCAAGTAGCCCTAAGCAGAGACTGTGAAAAAGCACTTTCATTGAAAGATGTTGCCAAGCATCCAAGAAATTACGAGTTTCTGAAATACCAGCAAATACTTTTTCACCCAATCTTGATGATAAGTGGTGGTAATGACCAGTATACAAATCCCACTTGGCTCACCAAATTATGTTCTTCTCGGTTGAAGCGTTCGTTTACTGTAGCAGTTTTTATTTTTAGCTTTCTTTTTGTTCTCTCCTATATAGATAGATGAATTTGGAAATCTAAATCCAACATGGTTTGTAGTAGCTCCTTGAAACTTGACAACATAAAGGAGTTCTCAGTTTTGTCTCTATGGTTTGTTTCCTCTTCAAGTAGCCCTTGGCACAGACTGTGGAAAAGCTCTTTCATTAAGAGGGGTTGCCAAGCCTCAAAGAAATAATGAGTTTTCGAAATACCAGCAAATATTTTTTCACCCAATCTTGATGGTGCTTGGTGGTACTGATCGGTACAGAAATTCCTCTTGACTCAACAAATTTGGTTCTTCTAGTTTGAAGCGTTCGTCTACAGTAGCAGTTTATATTTTTATGTTTCCCTCTGTTCTCTCCTGTATAGATAGCTGAATTTGGAACTCTAAATCCAACATGGTTTGTACTAGCTCTTTGAAACTTGACAAAAAATGTAGATCTCAGTTTTGTCTCTATGATTTCTTTCCTCTTCAAGTAGCCCTAAGCAGAGACTGTGAAAAAGCACTTTCATTGAAAGATGTTGCCAAGCTTCCAAGAAATTACGAGTTTCTGAAATACCAGCAAATACTTTTTCACCCAATCTTGATGATAAGTGGTGGTAATGACCAGTATACAAATCCCACTTGGCTCACCAAATTTTGTTCTTCTCGGTTGAAGCGTTCGTTTACTGTAGCAGTTTTTATTTTTAGCTTTCTTTCATTTCTCTCCTATATAGATAGATGAATTTGGAAATCTAAATCCAACATGGTTTGTAGTAGCTCTTTGAACTTGGCAAAATAAAGGAGTTCTTAGTTTTGTCTCTATGATTTGTTTCCTCTTCAAGTAGCCCTAAGCAGAGACTGTGGAAAAGCACTTTCACTAAAAGGGGTTGCCAAGCTTTCAAGAAATTAATAGTTACTGAAATACCAGCAAACATTTTTCACCCAATCTTGATGATACTTGGTGGTAATGATCAGTACATAAATCCCACTTGACTCACCAAATATTGTTCTTCTAATTTGAAGCGTTCGTTTAAAGTAGCAATTTATATTTTTAGGTTTCCCTCTGTTCTCCCCTATATAGATAGCTGAATTTGGAACTCTAAATCCAACATGGTTTGTAGTAGCTCTTTGAAACTTTACAAAAAAAGTATTTCTCAGTTTAGTCTCTATGATTTGATTCCTCTTCAAGAAGCACTAAGCAGAGACAGTGGAAAAGCAATTTCATTGAAAGGGGTTGCCAAGCTTCCAAGAAATTACGAGTTTCCGAAATAACAGCAAATATTTTTTCAGCCAATCTTGATGATACTTGGTGGAAATGATCAGTACACCAATCCCACTTGGCTCACCAAATTTTGATCTTCTCGGTTGAACCGGTCGTCTACAATAGCATTTTTTCTTTTTAGGTTTCCCTCTGTTCTCTCCTATATAGATAGATGAATTTGGAACTCTAAATCCAACATGGTTTGTAGTAGCACGTTGAAACTTGACAAAATAAAGTAGTTCTCAGTTTTGTCTCTATGGTTTGTTTCCTCTTCATGTAGCCCTAAGCAGAAACTGTGGAAAAGCACTTTCATTGAAAGGAGTTGCCAAGCTTCCAAGAAATTACGATTTTCAGAAATACCAGCAAATACTTTTTCACCCAATCTTGATATTACTTGGTGGTAATGACAAGTACACAAATCACACTTGGCTCCCAAATTTTGATCTTCTAGGTTGAAGCGTTCGTTTTCAGTAGCATATTTTATTTTTAGGTTTCACTTTGTTCTCTCCTATATAGATAGATGAATTTGGAACTCTAAATCCAATATGGTTTTTAGTAGCTCTTTGAAACTTGACAAAATAAAGGCGTTCTCAGTTTTGTCTCTATGGTTTGTTTACTCTTCAAGTAGCCCTAGGCACAGACTGTGGAAAAGCACTTTCATTGAGAGGGGTTGCAATCTTCTAAGAAATAACGAGTTTCCAAAATACCAGCAAATATTTTTTCTCCCAATCTTGATAATACTTGGTGGTAATGATCAGTACACCAATCCCACTTGGCTCACTAAATTTTATTCTTCTAGGTTGAAGCGTTCGTCTACAGTAGCAGTTTTTATATTTAGGGTTCACTCTGTTCTCTTCTATAGAGATAGATGAATTTGGAACTCTAAATCCAACATGGTTTGTAGTAGCTCTTTGAAACTTGACAAAATAAAGGAGTTCTCAGTTTTGTCTCAATGATTTGTTTCCTCTTCAAGTAGCCCTAAGCAGAGACTGTGGAAAAGCACTTTCATTGAAAGGGGTTGCCAAGCTTCCAAGAAATTAGGAGTTTCCGAAATACCAACAAACAGTTTTTCACCCAATCTTGATGATACATTTTGGTAATGATCGGTACAGAAATCCCACTTGACTCACCAAATTTTGTTCTTCCAGTTTGAAGCGTTCGTTTACAGTAGCAGTTTATAATTTTGGGTTTTCTCTCTGTTCTCTCCTATATAGATAGCTGAATTTGGAACTCTAAATCCAACATGGTTTGTACTAGCTCTTTGAATCTTGACAAAAAAAGTAGTTCTCAGTTTTGTCCCTATGGTTTCTTTCCTCTTCAAGTAGCCCTAGGTACAGATTGTGGAAAAGCATTTTCATTGAGAGGGGTTGCCAAGCTTCTAAGAAATAACGAGTTTCCAAAATACCAGCAAATATTTTTTCACCCAATCTTGATGATACTTGGTGGTAATGACAAGTACACAAATCCCACTTGGCTCCCAAATTTTGTTCTTGTAGGTTGAAGCGTTCGTTTTCAGTAGCAGTTTTTATTTTTAGGTTTCACTTTTTTCTCTCCTATATAGATAGATGAATTTGGAACTCTAAATCCAACATGGTTTGTAGTAGCTCTTTGAAACTTTACAAAAAAAAAGTACTTCTCAGTTTTGTCTCTATGATTTGATTCCTCTTCATGTATCCCCTAAGCAGAGACTGTGGAAAGCACTTTCATTGAAAGGAGTTGCCAAGCTTCCAAGAAATTACGATTTTCAGAAATACCAGCAAATACTTTTTCACCCAATCTTGATGATACTTGGTGGTAATGATCAGTACACCAATCCCACTTGGCTCACTAAATTTTATTCTTCTAGGTTGAAGCGTTCATCTACAGTAGCAGTTTTTATATTTAGGGTTCACTCTGTTCTCTTCTATAGAGATAGATGAATTTGGAACTCTAAATCCAACATGGTTTGTAGTAGCTCTTTGATACTTGACAAAATAAAGGAGTTCTCAGTTTTGTCTCTATGATTTGTTTCCTCTTCAAGTAGCTCTAAGCAGAGACTGTGGAAAAGCACTTTCATTGAAAGTGGTTGCCAAGCTTCCAAGAAATTACGAGTTTCCGAAACACCAGCAAACATTTTTTCACCCAATCTTGATGATACATTTTGGTAATGATCGGTACAGAAATCCCACTTGACTCACCAAATTTTGTTCTTCTAGTTTGAAGCGTTCGTTTACAGTAGCAGTTTACATTTTTAGGTTTCCCTCTGTTCTCTCCTATATAGATAGCTGAATTTGGAACTCTAAATCCAACATGGTTTGTACTAGCTCTTTGAAACTTGACAAAAAAAGTAGTTCTCAGTTTTGTCCCTATGGTTTTTTTCCTCTTCAAGTAGCCCTAGGTACAGATTGTGGAAAAGCATTTTCATTGAGATGGTTGCCAAGCTTCTAAGAAATAACGAGTTTCCAAAATACCAGCAAATATTTTTTCACCCAATCTTGATGATACTTGGTGGTAATGATCAGTACACAAATCCCACTTGGCCATTAAATTTTGTTTTTCTAGGTTTAAGAGTTCGTCTACAGTAGAAGTTTTTATATTTAGGTTTCACTCTGTTCTCTCCTATATAGATAGATGAATTTGGAACTCTAAATCCAACATGGATTGTAGTAGCTCTTTGAAACTTGACAAAATAAAGTAGTTCTCAGTTTTGTCTCTATGGTTTGTTTCCTCTTCACGTAGCCCTAGGCACAGATTGTGGAAATACACTTTCATTGAAAGGGGTTGCCATGCTTCCAAGAAATAACGAGTTTCCGAAATACCAGCAAATAATTTTTCACCCAATCTTGATGATACTTGGTGGTAATGATCAGTACACCAATCACACTTGGCTCACCAAATTTTGTTCTTCTAGGTTTAAGCGTTCGTCTACAGTAGCAGTTTATATTTAGGTTTCTCTCTGTTCTCTCTTATATAGATAGATGAATTTGGAACTCTAAATCCAATATGGTTTGTAGTAGCTCTTTGAAACGTGACAAAATAAAGGAGTTCTCAGTATTGTCTCTATGGTTTGTTTCCTCTTCAAGTAGCCCTAGGCACAGACTGTAGAAAGGCACTTTCTTTGAAAGGGTTGCCAAGCTTCGAAGAAATAACGAGTTTCCGAAATAACAGCAAATATTTTTTCACCCAATCTTGATGATACTTGGTGGTAATGATCGGTACAGAAATCCCACTTGACTCACCAAATTTTGTTCTTCTAGTTTGAAGCGTTCGTTTACAGTAGCAGTCTATATTTTTAGGTTTCCCTCTGTTTTCTCCTATATAGATACCTGAATTTGGAACTCTAAATCCAACATGGTTTGTACTAGCTATTTGAAACTTGACAAAATAAAGGAGTTCTCAGTTTTGTCTCTATGATTTGTTTCCTCTCAAGTAGCGCTAAGCAGAGACTGTGGAAAAGCCCTTTCATTGAAAGGGGTTGCCAAGCTTCCAAGAAATAACGAGTTTCTGAAATATCAGCAAATATGTTTTCACCCAATCTTGACCATACTTGGTGGTAATGACAAGTACTCAAAGCCCACTTGGCTCACCAAGTTTTGTTCCTCTAGTTTGAAGCGTTCGTTTACAGTAGCAGTTTTTATTTTTGGTTTCACTCTGTTTTCTCCTATATAGATAGATGAATTTGGAACTCTAAATCCTACATGGTTACTAGTAGCTCTTTGAAACTTGAAAAATAAAGGAGTTCTCAGTTTTGTCTCTATTTTTTGTTTCCTCTTCAAGTATCCCTAGGCACAGACTGTGGAAAAGGACTTTCATTGAAAGGAGTTGCCAAGCTTCCAAGAAATTACGATTTTCCGAAATACCAGCAAATACTTTTTCACCCAATCTTGATGATACTTGGTGGTAATGACAAGTACACAAATCCCACTTGGCTCCCAAATTTTGTTCTTCTAGGTTGAAGCGTTCGTTTTCAGTAGCAGTTTTCATTTTTAGGTTTCACTTTGTTCTCTCCTATATAGATAGATGAATTTGGAACTCTAAATCCAACATGGTTTGTAGTAGATCTTTGAAACTTGACAAAATAGAGTAGTTCTCAGTTTTGTCTCTATGATTTGTTTCCTCTTAAAGTAGCCCTAAGCAGACTGTGGAAAACACTTTCATTAAAAGGGGTTGCCAAGCTTAGAAGAAATCACGATTTACTGAAATACCAGCAAGTATTTTTTCACCCAATCTTGATGATACTTGGTGGTAATGACAAGTACACAATTCACACTTGGCTCACCAAATTTTGTTCTTCTCAGTTGGAGCGTTCGTTTACAGTAGCAGTTTTTATTTTTCAGTTTCACTTTCTTCTCTCCTATATATATAGATGAATTTGGAAACCTAAATCCAACATGGTTTGTAGTAGCTCCTTGAAACTTGACAAAATAAAGGAGTTCTCAGTTTTGTCTCAATAGTTTCTTTCCTCTTCAAGTAGCCCTAGGCCCAGACTGTGGAAAAGCACTTTCATTGAGAGGGGTTGCAAGCTTCTAAGAAACAATGAGTTTCCTAAATACCAGCAAATATTTTTTCACCCAATCTTAATGATACTTGGTTTTCAAAATCAGTACACCATTCCCACTTTGCTCACCAAATTTTGTTTTTCTAGGTTGAAGCGTTCGTCTACAGTAGCAGTTTTTATATTTAGGTTTCACTCTGTTCTCTTCTATATAGATACATGAATTTTGAATTCTAAATCCAACATGGTTTGTAGTAGCTCCTTGAAACTTGACAAAATTAAGGAGTTCTCAGTTTTGTCTCAATGGTTTGTTACCTCTTCAAGTAGCCCTAGGCACAGACTGTGGAAAAGCACTTTCATTGAGAGGGATTGCCAAGCTTCTAAGAAATAACGAGTTTCCGAAATACCAGCAAATATTTTTTCACCCAATCTTTGTGATACTTGGTTTTAATAATCAGAACACCAATCCCACTTGGCTCAAAAAATTTTGTTCTTCTAGGTTGAAGCGTTCGTTTTCAGTAGCAGTTTTCATTTTTAGGTTTCACTTTGTTCTTTCCTATATAGATAGATGAATTTGGAACTCTAAATCCAACATGGTTTGTAGTAGCTCTTTGAAACTTGAGAAAATAAAGGCGTTCTCAGTTTTGTCTCTATGGTTTGTTTCCTCTTCAAGTAGCCCTAGGCACAGACTGTGGAAAAGCACTTTCATTGAGAGGGGTTGTAAAGCTTCTAAGATAAAACGAGGTTTCGAAATACCAGCAAACATTTTTTCACCCAATCTTGATGATACTTGGTGGTAATGATCAGTACACCAATCCCACTTGGCTCACTAAATTTTATTCTTCTAGGTTGAAGCGTTCATCTACAGTAGCAGTTTTTATATTTAGGGTTCACTCTGTTCTCTTCTATAGAGATAGATGAATTTGGAACTCTAAATCCAACATGGTTTGTAGTAGCTCTTTGATACTTGACAAAATAAAGGAGTTCTCAGTTTTGTCTCTATGATTTGTTTCCTCTTCAAGTAGCTCTAAGCAGAGACTGTGGAAAAGCACTTTCATTGAAAGTGGTTGCCAAGCTTCCAAGAAATTACGAGTTTCCGAAACACCAGCAAACATTTTTTCACCCAATCTTGATGATACATTTTGGTAATGATCGGTACAGAAATCCCACTTGACTCACCAAATTTTGTTCTTCTAGTTTGAAGCGTTCGTTTACAGTAGCAGTTTACATTTTTAGGTTTCCCTCTGTTCTCTCCTATATAGATAGCTGAATTTGGAACTCTAAATCCAACATGGTTTGTACTAGCTCTTTGAAACTTGACAAAAAAAGTAGTTCTCAGTTTTGTCCCTATGGTTTTTTTCCTCTTCAAGTAGCCCTAGGTACAGATTGTGGAAAAGCATTTTCATTGAGATGGTTGCCAAGCTTCTAAGAAATAACGAGTTTCCAAAATACCAGCAAATATTTTTTCACCCAATCTTGATGATACTTGGTGGTAATGATCAGTACACAAATCCCACTTGGCCATTAAATTTTGTTTTTCTAGGTTTAAGAGTTCGTCTACAGTAGAAGTTTTTATATTTAGGTTTCACTCTGTTCTCTCCTATATAGATAGATGAATTTGGAACTCTAAATCCAACATGGATTGTAGTAGCTCTTTGAAACTTGACAAAATAAAGTAGTTCTCAGTTTTGTCTCTATGGTTTGTTTCCTCTTCACGTAGCCCTAGGCACAGATTGTGGAAATACACTTTCATTGAAAGGGGTTGCCATGCTTCCAAGAAATAACGAGTTTCCGAAATACCAGCAAATAATTTTTCACCCAATCTTGATGATACTTGGTGGTAATGATCACTACACCAATCACACTTGGCTCACCAAATTTTGTTCTTCTAGGTTTAAGCGTTCGTCTACAGTAGCAGTTTATATTTAGGTTTCTCTCTGTTCTCTCTTATATAGATAGATGAATTTGGAACTCTAAATCCAATATGGTTTGTAGTAGCTCTTTGAAACGTGACAAAATAAAGGAGTTCTCAGTATTGTCTCTATGGTTTGTTTCCTCTTCAAGTAGCCCTAGGCACAGACTGTAGAAAGGCACTTTCTTTGAAAGGGGTTGCCAAGCTTCGAAGAAATAACGAGTTTCCGAAATAACAGCAAATATTTTTTCACCCAATCTTGATGATACTTGGTGGTAATGATCGGTACAGAAATCCCACTTGACTCACCAAATTTTGTTCTTCTAGTTTGAAGCGTTCGTTTACAGTAGCAGTCTATATTTTTAGGTTTCCCTCTGTTTTCTCCTATATAGATACCTGAATTTGGAACTCTAAATCCAACATGGTTTGTACTAGCTATTTGAAACTTGACAAAATAAAGGAGTTCTCAGTTTTGTCTCTATGATTTGTTTCCTCTCAAGTAGCGCTAAGCAGAGACTGTGGAAAAGCCCTTTCATTGAAAGGGGTTGCCAAGCTTCCAAGAAATAACGAGTTTCTGAAATATCAGCAAATATGTTTTCACCCAATCTTGACCATACTTGGTGGTAATGACAAGTACTCAAAGCCCACTTGGCTCACCAAGTTTTGTTCCTCTAGTTTGAAGCGTTCGTTTACAGTAGCAGTTTTTATTTTTGGTTTCACTCTGTTTTCTCCTATATAGATAGATGAATTTGGAACTCTAAATCCTACATGGTTACTAGTAGCTCTTTGAAACTTGAAAAATAAAGGAGTTCTCAGTTTTGTCTCTATTTTTTGTTTCCTCTTCAAGTATCCCTAGGCACAGACTGTGGAAAAGGACTTTCATTGAAAGGAGTTGCCAAGCTTCCAAGAAATTACGATTTTCCGAAATACCAGCAAATACTTTTTCACCCAATCTTGATGATACTTGGTGGTAATGACAAGTACACAAATCTCACTTGGCTCCCAAATTTTGTTCTTCTAGGTTGAAGCGTTCGTTTTCAGTAGCAGTTTTCATTTTTAGGTTTCACTTTGTTCTCTCCTATATAGATAGATGAATTTGGAACTCTAAATCCAACATGGTTTGTAGTAGATCTTTGAAACTTGACAAAATAGAGTAGTTCTCAGTTTTGTCTCTATGATTTGTTTCCTCTTAAAGTAGCCCTAAGCAGACTGTGGAAAACACTTTCATTAAAAGGGGTTGCCAAGCTTAGAAGAAATCACGATTTACTGAAATACCAGCAAATATTTTTTCACCCAATATTGATGATACTTGGTGGTAATGACAAGTACACAATTCACACTTGGCTCACCAAATTTTGTTCTTCTCAGTTGGAGCGTTCGTTTACAGTAGCAGTTTTTATTTTTCAGTTTCACTTTCTTCTCTCCTATATATATAGATGAATTTGGAAACCTAAATCCAACATGGTTTGTAGTAGCTCCTTGAAACTTGACAAAATAAAGGAGTTCTCAGTATTGTCTCTATGGTTTGTTTCCTCTTCAAGTAGCCCTAGGCCCAGACTGTGGAAAAGCACTTTCATTGAGAGGGGTTGCAAGCTTCTAAGAAACAATGAGTTTCCTAAATACCAGCAAATATTTTTTCACCCAATCTTAATGATACTTGGTTTTCAAAATCAGTACACCATTCCCACTTTGCTCACCAAATTTTGTTTTTCTAGGTTGAAGCGTTCGTCTACAGTAGCAGTTTTTATATTTAGGTTTCACTCTGTTCTCTTCTATATAGATACATGAATTTTGAATTCTAAATCCAACATGGTTTGTAGTAGCTCCTTGAAACTTGACAAAATTAAGGAGTTCTCAGTTTTGTCTCAATGGTTTGTTACCTCTTCAAGTAGCCCTAGGCACAGACTGTGGAAAAGCACTTTCATTGAGAGGGATTGCCAAGCTTCTAAGAAATAACGAGTTTCCGAAATACCAGCAAATATTTTTTCACCCAATCTTTGTGATACTTGGTTTTAATAATCAGAACACCAATCCCACTTGGCTCAAAAAATTTTGTTCTTCTAGGTTGAAGCGTTCGTTTTCAGTAGCAGTTTTCATTTTTAGGTTTCACTTTGTTCTTTCCTATATAGATAGATGAATTTGGAACTCTAAATCCAACATGGTTTGTAGTAGCTCTTTGAAACTTGAGAAAATAAAGGCGTTCTCAGTTTTGTCTCTATGGTTTGTTTCCTCTTCAAGTAGCCCTAGGCACAGACTGTGGAAAAGCACTTTCATTGAGAGGGGTTGTAAAGCTTCTAAGATAAAACGAGGTTTCGAAATACCAGCAAACATTTTTTCACCCAATCTTGATGATACTTGGTGTAATGATCAGTACACCAATCCCACTTGGCTAACCAAATTTGGTTCTTCTAGATTGAAGCATTCGTTTACAGTAGCAGTTTTTATTTTTAGGTTTCTCTTTGTTCTCTCCTATATAGGTTGATGAATTTGGAACTCTAAATCCAACATGGTTTGTAGTAGCTCTTTGAAACTTGACAAAATAAAGGAGTTCTCAGTTTTGTCTCTATGGTTTGTTTCCTCTTCAAGTAGACCTAGGCACAGACTGTGGAAAAGCACTTTCATGGAGAGGGGTTGCCAAGTTTCTAAGAAATAACAAGATTCCGAAATACCAGCAAATATTTTTTCACACAATCTTGATGATACTAGGTGGTAATGATCAGTACACAAATCCGACTTGGCTCACGAAATTTTGTTCTTCTAGGTTGAAGCGTACATTTTCAGTAGCAGTTTTAATTTTTAGGTTTCACTTTGTTCTCTCCTATATAGATAGATGAATTTGGTACTCTAAATCCAACGTAGTTTGCAGTAGCTCTTTGAAACTTGACAAAATAAAGGCGTTCTCAGTTTTGTCTCTATGGTTTGTTTCCTCTTCAAGTAGCCGTAGGTACAGACTGTTGAAAAGCACTTTCATTTAGAGGGGTTGCCAAGCTTCTAAGAAAAAACGAATTTCCGAAATACCAGCAAATATTTTTCACCCAATCTTGATTATACTTGGTGGTAATGATCCGTACAACAATCCCACTTTGCTCACCAAATTTTGTTCTTCTAGGTTGAAGCGTTCGTCTACAGTAGCAGTTTTTATATTTAGGTTTCCCTCTGATCTCTTCTATATAGATACATGAATTTGGAACTCTAAATCCAACATGGTCTCTAGTAGGTCTTTGAAACTAGACCAAATAAAGGAGTTCTACTTATTGTCTCTATGGTTTGTTTCCTCTTCAAGTAGCCCTAAGCAGAGACAGTGGAAAAGCACTTTCATTGAAAGGGGTTGTCAAGCTTCCAAGAAATTACGAGTTTCCGAAATACCAGCAAATATTTTTTCACCCAAACTTGATGATACTAGGTGGTAATGACAAGTACACAAATTCCACTTTGCTCACCAAATTTTGTTCTTCTAGGTTGAAGCGTTCATTTACAGTAGCAGTTTTTATTTTTAGGTATCACTCTGTTCTCTCTTATATAGATCGAAAAATTTGGAACTCTAAATCCAACATAGTTTGTAGTAGCTCTTTGAAACTTGACAAAATAAATTAGTTCTCAGTTTTTTCTCTATGGTTTGTATCCTCTTAAAGTAGCCCTAGGCACAGACTGTGGAAAAGCAGCTTCATTGAAAGGGTTTGCCAAGCTTCCAAGAAATTACGAGTTTCCGAAATACCAGCAAATACTTTTTCACCCAAACTTGATGATAAGTGGTGGTAATGACAAGTACACAAATCCCACTTAGCTCACCAAGTTTTGTTATTCTCGGTTGAAGCGTTCGTTTACAATAGCAGTTTTTATTTTTAGGTTTCACTGTGTTCTCTCCTATATAGATAGATGAATTTGGAGCTCTAAATCAAACATGGTTTTTAGTAGCTCTTTGAAACTTGAAAAAATAAATTAGTTCTCAGTTTTCTCTCTATGGTTTGTTTCCTCTTCAAGTAGCCCTAGGCACAGACTGTGGAAAAGCACTTTCATTTTTACGGGTGGCAAAGCTTCTAAGAAATAACGAGATTCCGAAATACCAGCAAATATTTTTTCACCCAATGTTGATGATACTTGGTGGTAATGATGCGTATACAATTCCCATTTGACTCACCAAATTTTTTTCTTCTAGTTTGAAGCGTTCGTTTACAATAGCAGTTTATATTTTTAGGTATTGCTCTGTTCTCTCCTATATAGATAGATGAATTTGGAGCTCTAAATCAAACATGGTTTTTAGTAGCTCTTTGAAACTTGAAAAAATAAAGGAGTTCTCAGTTTTGTCTCTATGATTTGTTTTCTCTCCAAGTAGCCATAAACAGAGACTGTGGAAAAGCACTTTCAATAAAAGGGGTTGCCAAGCTTCCAAGAAATTACGAGTTTCCGAAATAGCAGCAAATACTTTTTCACCCAATCTTGATGATACGTGGTCGTAATGACAATTACACAAATCCCACTTAGCTCAACAAATTTCTTCTTCTAAGTTGAAGCGTTCATTTACCGTAGCAGTTTTTATTTTTAGGTTTCACTTTGTTCTCTCCTATATAGATAGATGAATTTGAAACTCTAAATCCCACATGGTTTGTAGTAGCTCTTTGAAACTTGACATATAAAGGAGTTCTCAGTTTTGTCTCTATGGTTTGTTTCCTCTTCAAGTAGCCCTAGGCACAGACTGGGAAAAGCACTTGCATTGAGAGGGTTTGCCAAACTTCTAAGAAATAACGAGTTTCCGAAATACCAGCAAATATTTTTTCACCCAATCTTGATGATACGTGGTGGGAATGATCGGTACACAAATCCCACTTGGCTCACCAAATTTTGTTCTTCTAGGTGGAAACGTTCGTTTACAGTTGCACTTTTTATTTTTGATTTCACTCTGTTCTCTCCTATATAGATACATGAATTTTAACTGAAAATCCAACATGGTTTGTAGTACCTCTTTGAAACATGACAAAATAAAGGAGTTCTCAGTTTTGTCTCTATGGTTTGTTTCCTCTTCAAGTAGCCCTAGGCACAGACTGTGGAAAAGCACTTTCATTGAGAGGGGTGTTGAGGCTTCTAAGAAATAACGAGTTTCCGAAATAGCAGGAAATATTTTTCACCCAATATTGATGATACTTGGTGGTAATGATCAGTACACAAATCCCACTTTGCTCACCAAATTTTGTTCCTCTAGCTTTAAGCGTCTGTCTACAGTAGAAGTTGTTATATTTAGGTTTCACTCTGTTCTCTCCTATATAGATAGATGAATTTGGAACTCTAAATCCAACATGGTTTGTAGTAGCTCTTTGAAACTTGACAAAATAAAGGAGTTCTCAGTGTTGTCTCTATGGTTTGTTTCCTCTTCAATAGACCTAGGCACAGATTGTGGAAAAGCACTTTCATTGAGAGGGGTTGCCAAGATTCTAAGAAATAACGAGTTTCCGAAATACCAGCAAATATTTTTTAACCCAATCTTGATGATACTTGGTGGTAATGATCAGTACACAAATCCCACTTGGCTCACCAAGTTTTGTTCTTCTAGGGTTGAAGCGTTCGTCTACAGTAGCAGTTTATATATTTAGGTTTTTCTCTGTTCTTCTCCTATATAGATAGATGAATTTGGAACTCTAAATCCACCACGGTTTGTAGTACCTCTTTGAAACTTGAAAAAATAAATTAGTTCTCTGTTTGTCTCTATGGTTTGTTTTCTCTTCAAGTAGCCCTAGGCACAAACTGTGGAAAAGCACTTGCATTGAAAAGTGTTGCCAAGCTTCCAAGGATCAACGAGTTTCCGAAATACCAGAAAATATTTTTTCACCCAATCTTGATAACACTTTGTGGTATATATATGTACACAAATCCCACTTGGCTCATCAAATTTTGTTCTTTCAGGTTGAAGTGTTCGTTTACAGTAGCCGTTTTTATTTTTAGGTTTCACTTTGTTCTCTCCTATATAGATAGATGAATTTGGAACTCTAAATCCAACATGGTTTGTAGTAGCTCTTTGAAACTTGACAAAATAAAGGAGTTCTCAGTTTTGTCTCTATGGTTTGTTTCCTCTTCAATAGCCCTAGGCACAGACTGTGGAAAAGCACTTTCATTGAGAGGGGTTGCCAAGCTTCTAAGAAATAACGAGTTTCCGAAATACCAGCAAATATTTTTTCACCCAATCTTGATGATACTTTGTGGTAATGATCAGTACACAAATCCCACTTGGCTCACCAATTTTGTTCTTCTAGGTTGAAGCTTTCGTCTACAATCGCAATTTTTATATTTAGGTTTCCCTCTGTTCTCTCGTATATAGATAGATGAATTTGAAACTCTAAATCCAACATGGTTTGTAGTAGCTCCTTGAAACGTGACAAAATAACGGAGTTCTCAGTTTTGTCTCTATGGTTTGTTTCCTCTTCAAGTAGCCCTAGGCACAGACTGTGGAAAAGCACTTTCATTGAGAGGGGTTGCCAACCTTCTAATAAATAACGAGTTTTCGAAATACCAGCAAATATTTTTTCACCCAATCTTGATGATACTTGGTGGTAAGGATCAGTACACAAATCCCACTTGGCTCACCAAATTTTGTTCTTCTAGGTTGAAGCGTTCGTCTACAGTAGCTGTTTTTGTATTTATGTTTTTCTCTGTTCTTTTCTATATAGATAGATGAATTTGGAACTCTAAATCCATCATGGTTTGTAGTAGCTCTTTGAAACTTGACAAAAAAAAGTAGTTATCAGTTTTGTCTCTATGATTTATTTCCTCTTCAAGTAGCCCTACGCACAGATTGTGGAAAAGCTATTTCATTGAGAGGGGTTGCCAAGATTCTAAGAAATAACGATTTTCCGAAATACCAGCAAATATTTTTTCACCCAATCTTGATGATACTTGCTGGTAATGATCAGTAGAGAAATCCCACTAGGCTCACCAAATTTTCTTCTTCTAGGTTGAAGCGTTCGTCTACATATCAGTTTTTATATTTAGGTTTTTCTCTGTTCTCTCCTATATAGATAGATGAATTTGGAACTCTAAATCCAACATGGTTTGTACTAGCTCTTTGAAACTTGACAAAAGAACGTAGTTGGCAATTTTGTCTCTATGGTTTGTTTCCTCTTCAAGTATCCCTAAGCAGAGACTCTGGAATAGGACTTTCATTGAAAGGGGTGGCCAAGATTCCTAGAAATTAAGAGTTTCCGAAATACCAGCAAATATCTTTTAACCCAATCTTGATGATACGTGGTGGTAATGACAAGTACACAAATCCCACTTGGCTCACCAAATTTTGTTCTAGGTTGAAGCGTTCGTTTACAGTAGCAGTTTTATTTTTAGGTTTCACTCTGTTCTCTCCTATATAGATAGAGGAATTTGGAACTCTAAATCCAACATGTTTTGTAGTAGCTCTTTGAAACTTGACAAAATAAAGGAGTTCTCGGTTTTGTTGCTATGGTTTGTTTTCATTTCAAGTAGCCCTAGGCACAGACTGTGGAAAAGCACTTTCATTGAGAGGGGTTGCCAAGCTTCTAAGAAATAACGAGTTTCCGAAATACCAGCAAATATTTTTTCACCCAGACTTGATGATACTTGGTGGTAATGATCAGTACACAAATCCCACTTGGCTCACCAAATTTTGTTCTTCTAGTTAAAGCGTTCTTCTACAATAGCAGTTTTTATATTTAGGTTTCACACTGTTCTCTCCTATATAGATAGATGAATTTGGAACTCTAAATCCAACATGGTTTGTAGTTACTCTTTGAAACGTGACAAAATAAAGGAGTTCTCAGTTTTGTCTCTATGGGTTGTTTCCTCTTCAAGTAGCCCTAGGCACAGACTGTGGAAAAGCACTTTCATTGAGAGGGGTTGCAAAGCTTTTAAAAAATAACGAGTTTCCGAAATACCAGCAAATATTTTTTCACCCAATCTTTATGATAATGGGTGGTAATGATCAGGAAACAAATCCCACTTGGCTCACCAAGTTCTGTTCTTCGAGGTTTAAGCGTTCGTCTACAGTAGCAGTTTTTATATTAAGGTCTCACTCTGTTCTCTCCTATATAGATACATGAATTTGGAACTCTAAATCCAACATGTTTTGTAGTAGCTCTTTGAAACTTGACAAAATAAGGAGTTCTCAGTTTTGTCTCTATGGTTTGTTTCCTCTTCAAATAGCCCTAGGCACAGACTGTGGAAAAGCACTTTCATTGAGAGGGGTTGCCAAGCTTCTAAGAAATAACGAGTTTCCGAAATATCAGCAAATATTTTTTCACCCAATCCTGATGATACTTGGTGGTAAGGATCAGTACACAGATCCCACTTGGCTCACCAAATTGTGTTCTTCTAGGTTGAAGCATTCGTCTACAGCAGCAGTTTTCATATGTAGGTTTCACTCTGTTCTCTCCTATATAGATAGTTGAATTTGGAAATCTAAATCCAACATGGTTTTTAGTAGCTCTTTGAAACTTGGCAAAATAAAGGAGTTCTCAGTTTTGTCTCTATGGTTTGTTTCCTTTTCAAGTAGCCCTAAGCAGACACTGTGGAAAAGCACTTTCATTGAAAGGGGTTGCCAAGCTTCCAAGAAATTACGAGTTTCCGAAATACCAGCAAATATTTTTTCACCCAATCTTGATGATACGTAGTGGTAATGACAAGTACACAAATCCCACTTGGCTCACCAAATTTTGCTCTTCTATGTTAAAGCATTCGGTTACAGTAGCAGTTTTTATTTTTAGGTTTCACTCTGTTCTCTATTATATAGATAGATGAATTTGGAACTCTAATCCAATATGTTTTGTAGTAGCTCTTTGAAACTTGACAAAATAAAGTAGTTCTCAGTTTTGTCTCTATGATTTTTTTCCCCTTCAAGAATCCCCAGGCACAGACTGTGGAAAAGCACTTTCATTGAGAGGGGTTGCCAAGCTTCTAAGAAATACAGAGTTTCCGAAATACCAGCAAATATTTTTTCACCCAATCTTGATGATACTTGTTGGTAATGATCAGGACATAAATCCCACTTATCTCACCAAATTCTGTTCTTCTAGGTTTAAGCGTTCGTCTACAGTAGCAGTTTTTATATTTAGGTTTCACTCTGTTCTCTCCTATATTGATAGATGAATTTGGAACTCTAAATCCAACGTCTTTTGTAGTGGCTCTTTGAAACTTGACAAAATAAAGAAGTTCTCAGTTTTGTCTCTATGGTTTGTTTCCTGTTCAAGTAGCCCTAGGCACAGACTGTGGAAAATCACTTTAATTGAGAGGGGATGCCAAGCTTCTTAGAAATAACCAGTTTCCGAAATACCAGCAAATTTTTTTTCACCCAATGTTGATGATACTTGATGGTTATGATCAGGACACAAATCCCACTTATCTCAGCAAATTCTGTTCTTCTAGGTTGAAGCGTTCGTCTAAGTAGCAGTTTTTGTATTTGGGTTTTTCTCTGTTCTCTCCTATATAGATAGATGAATTTGGAACTCTAAATCCAACATGGTTTGTAGTATCTCTTTGAAACTTGACAAAAAAAAAGTAGTTCTCAGTTTTGTCTCTATGGTTTGTTTCCTCTTCAAATAGCCCTAAGCAGACACTGGGGAAAAGCACTTTCATTGAAAGGGGTTGCCAAGCTTCCAAGAAATTACGAGTTTCCGAAATACCAGCAAATATTTTTTCACCCAATCTTGATGATACGTGGTGGTAATGATCAGTACACAAATCCCACTTGGGTCACCAAATTTTGTTTTTCTAGGTTGAAGCGTTCATTTACAGTAGCAGTTTTAATTTTAGGTTTCACACTGTTCTCTCCTAGATATATAGATGAATTTAAAACACTTAATCCAACATGGTTTGTAGTACCTCTTTGAAACGTGACAAAATAAAGGAGATCTCAGTTTTGTCTCTATGGATTATTTCCTCTTCAAGTAGCCCTAGGCACAGACTGTGGAAAAGCACTTCATTAAGAGGGGTTGCCAAGTCTAAGAAATAATTAGTTTCCGAAATACCAGAAAATATTTTTTCACAAAATCTTGATGATACTTGGTGGTAATGATCCGTTCACAAATCCCACCTGGCTCACCAATTTTTGTTCTTCTAGGTTGAAGCGTTCTTCTACAGTAGCAGTTTTTATATTTAGGTTTCCCTCTGTTATCTCCTATAGAGATAAATGAATTTGGAACTCTAAATCCAACATGGTTTGTAGAAGCTCTTTGAAACTTGGCAAAAAAAGTAGTTCTCAGTTTTGTCTCTATGGTTTGTTTCCTCGTCAAGAAGCCATAAGCAGAGACTGTGGAAAGCACTTTCATTGAAAGGTGTTGCCAAGCTTCCAAGAAATTACGATTTTCCGAAATACCAACAAAAATTTTTTCACCCAATCTTGATGATACATGGTGGTAATGACAAGTACACAAATCCCACTTGGCTAGAAAATTTTTTTCTTCTAGTTTGAAGCGTTCTTCTACAGTTGCACTTTTTATATTTAGGTTTCACTCTGTTCTCTTCTATATAGATAGATGAATTTGGAACTCTAAACCAACATGGTTTGTCAAGTTTGAAACTTGACAAAATAAAGGAGTTCTCAGTTTTGTCTCTTTGGTTTGTTTCCTCTTCAAGTAGCCCTAGGTACAGTCTGTGGAAAAGCACTTTCATTGAAAGGGGTTGCCAAGCTTCCAAAAAATTACGAGTTTCCGAAATACCAGCAAATATTTTTTCACCCAATCTTGATGATACGTGGTGGTAATGATCAGTACACAAATCCCACATGGCTCACCAAATTTAGTTCTTATAGGTTTAAGCGTTCGTCTACATTAGCAGTTTTTATATTCAGGTTTCCCTCTGTTCTCTCCTATATAGATAGATGAATTTGGAACTCTAAATCCAACATGTTTTGTAGTAGCTCTTTGAAACTTGACAAAATAAATTAGTTCTCAGTTTTGGCTCTATGATTTTTTTCCTCTTTAAGTAGCCCTAGGCACAGACTGTGGAAAACCACTTTCATTGAGAGGGGTTGCCAAGCTTCTAAGAAATAAATAGTTTCCGAAGTACCAGCATATATTTTTTCACCCAATCTTGATGATATTGGTGGTAATGATCAGGACAAAAATTTCACTATCTCACCAAATTCTGTTCTTCTAGGTTGAAGCGTTCGTCTACAGTAGCAGTTTTTATATTTAGGTTTCACTCTGTTCTCTCCTATATTGATAGATGAATTTGGAACTCTAAATCCAACGTCTTTTGTAGTAGCTCTTTGAAACTTGACAAAATAAAGTAGTTCTCAGTTTTGTCTCTATGGTTTGTTTCCTGTTCAAGTAGCCCTAGGCACAGACTGTGGAAAATCACTTAAATTGAGAGGGGATGCCAAGCTTCTTAGAAATAACGAGTTTCCGAAATACCAGCAAATATTTTTTCACCCAATCTTGATGATACTTGGTGGTAATGATCAGGAGACAAATCCCACTTGGCTCACCAAATTCTGTTCTTCTAGGTTTAAGCGTTCCTCTACAGTAGCAGTTTTTATATTTAGGTTTCACTCTGTTCTCTCCTATATAGATAGATGAATTTGGAACTCTAAATCCAACATGGTTTGTAGTAACTCTTTGAAACTTGACAAAATCAAGTAGATCTCAGTTTTGTCTCTATGGTTTGTTTCCTCTTCAAGTAGCCCTAGGCACAGAGTGTGAAAAGCACTTTCATTGAGAGGGGTTGCCAAGCTTCTAAGAAATAACGAGTTTCCGAAATACCAGCAAATATTTTTTCACCCAAACTTTATGATAATGAGTGGTAATGATCAGGACACAATTCCCACTTGGCTCACCAAATTCTGTTCTTCGAGGTTTAAGCGTTCGTCTACAGTAGCAGTTTTTAAATTTGGTTTCACTCTGTTCTCTCCTATATAGATAGATGAATTTGGAACTCTAAATCCAACATGGTTTGTAGTAGCTCTTTGAAACTTGAAAAATAAAGTAGTTCTCAGTTTTGTCTCTATGGTTTGTTTCCTCTTCAAGTAGCCCTAGGCTCAGACTGTGGGAAAGCACATTCATTGAGAGGGGTTGCCAAGCTTCTAAGAAATAACGAGTTTCCGAAATACCTACAATTATATTTTCACCCAACATTGATGATGTTTGGTGGTAATGATCAGTACACAAATCCCATTTGGCTCACCATTTTGTTCTTTTAGGTTGAAGCGTTCGTCTACAGTAGCAGTTTTGATATTTATTTTTTCCTCTCTTCTGTCCTATATAGATAGATGAATTTGGAACTCTAAATCCAACGTGGTTTGTAGTCGCTCTTTGAAACTTGACGACATAAAGAGTTATCAGTTTTGTCTCTATGGTTTGATTCCTCTTCAAGTAGCCCTAAGCAGAGACTGTGGAAAAGCACTTTCATTGATAGGGGTTGCCAAGCATCCAAGAAATTACGAGTTTCCGAAATACCAGCAAATATTTTTTCACCCAATCTGGATGATACGTGGTGGTAATGATCGGTACACAAATCCTACATGGCTCACCAAATGTTGTTCTTCTAGGTTGAAGCGTTCGTCTACAGTAGCAGTTTTTATGTTTAGGTTTCACTCTGTTCTCTCCTATGTAGATAGATGAATTTGGAACTCTTAATCCAACATGGATTGTAGTAGCTATTTGAAACTTGACAAAATAAAGGAATTCTCAGGTTTTTTCTATAATTTGTTTCCTCTTCAAGTAGACCTATGCAGAGACTGTGGAAAAGCACTTTTATTGAAAGGGGTTGCCAAGCTTCCATGAAATTACGAGTTTCCGAATACCAGCATATGGTTTTTCACCCAATCCTGATGATACTTGCTGGTAATGACAAGTACACAAATCCCAATTGGCTCACCAAATTTTGTTCTTCTAGGTTGAAGCGTTCGTCTACAGTAGCAGTTTTCATATTTAGGTTTCACTCTGTTCTCTCCTGTATAGATGGATGAATTTGGAACTCTAAATCCAACATGGTTTGTAGTAGTTCTTTGAAACTTGACAAAATAAAGGAGTTTTCAGTTTTTTCTCTATGGTTTGTTTCCTCTTCAAGTAGCCCTAGGCACAGAGGGTGGAAAAGCACTTTCATTGAGAGGGGTTGTCAAGCTTCTAAGAAATAACGAGTTTCCGAAATACCAGCAAATATTTTTTCACCCAATCTGGATGATACTTGTTGGTAATGATCGGTACACAAATCCCACTTGGCTCACCAAATTTTGTTCTTCTAGGTTGAAGCGTTCGTCTACAGTATTCGTTTTTATATTTAGGTTTCCCTCTGTTCTCTCCTATATAGATAGATGAATTTGGAACTCTAAATCCAACATGGTTTGTAGTAGTTCTTTGAAACTTGACAAAATAAAGTAGTTCTCAGTTTTGTCTCTATGGTTTGTTTCCTCTTCAAGTAGCCTTAAGCAGAGACTGTGGAAATGCACTTTCATTGAAAGGGGTTGCCAAGCTTCCCAGAAATTACGAGTTTCCGTAATACCAGCAAATATTTTTTCACCCAATCTGGATGATACTTGGTGGTAATGATTGGTACACAAATCCCACTTGGCTCACCAAATTTTGTTCTTCTAGGTTGAAGCGTTCGTTTACAGTAGCAGTTTATATTTTTAGGTTTCCCTCTGTTCTCTCCTATATAGATAGATGAATTTGGAACTCTAAATCCAACATGGTTTCTAGTAGCTCTTTGAAACCTGACAAAATAAAGGAGTTCTCAGTTTTGTCTCTATGATTTGTTTCATCTTCAAGTTCCCGTAAGCGGCGTCTGTGGAAAAGCACTTTCATTGAAAGGGGTTGCCAAGCTTCAAATGAATTAGGAGTTTCCGAAATACCAGCAAATATTTTTTCACCCAAACTTGATTATATGTGGTGATAATGATCGGTACACAAATACCACTTGGCTCACCAAATTTTGTTCTTCTGGTTTGAAGCGTTCGTCTACAGTAGTCGTTTTTATATTTAGGTATCCCTCTGTTCTCTCCTATATAGATAGATGAATTTGGAACTCTAAATCCAACATGGTTTGTAGAATCTCTTTGAAACTTGACTAAATAAAGTACTTCTCAGTTTTGTCTCAACAGTTTGTTTCCTCTTCAAGTAGCCCTAGGCAGAGACTGTGGAAAAGCACTTTAATTGAGAGGCGATGCCAAGCTTCTAAGAAATAACGAGTTTCCGAAATACCAGCAAATATTTTTTTACCCAATCTTGATGATACTTGGTGTTAATGATCAGGACACAAATCCCACTTGGCTCACCAAAATTCTGTTCTTCCAGGTTGAAGCGTTCGTCTACAGTAGAAGTTTTTATATTTAGGTTTTCCTCTGCTCTCCTATATAGGTACATGAATTTGGAACTCTAAATCCAACATGGTTTGTAGTAGCTCTTAGAAACTTGACAAAAAAAGTAGTTCTCAGTTTTGTCTCTATGTTTTTTTTTTCTTCAAGTAGCCCTAAGCAGAGAGTGTGGAAAAGCACTTTCATTAAAAGGGGTTGCCAAGCTACCAAGAAATTACGAGTTTCCGAAATACCAGCAAATATTTTTTCACCCAATCTTGATGATACTTGGTGGTAATGATCGGTACACAAATCCCACTTTACTCACCAAATTTTGTTCTTCAAGGTTGAAGCGTTCGTTTACAGTAGCAGTTTTTATTTTTAGGTTTCCCTCTGTTCTCTACTATATAGATAGATGAATTTGGAACTCTAAATCCAAAATGGTTTGTAGAAGCTCTTTGAAACTTGACAAAATAAAGGAGTTCTCATTTTGTCTCTATGGTTTGTTTCCTATTCAAGTAGCCCTAGGCACAGACTGTGGAAAAGCACTTTCATTGAGAGAGGTTTCCAAGCTTCTAAAAAATAACGAGTTTCCGAAATACCAGCAAATATTTTTTCACCCAATCTTGATGATACGTGGTGGTAATGATCAGTACACAAATGCCACTTGGCTCACCAAATTGTGTTCTTCTAGGTTGAAGCGTTCGTTTACAGTAGCAGTTTTTATTTTTAGGTTTCACTCTGTTCTCTCCTATATAGATAGATGAATTTGGAACACTAAATCCAACATGGTTTGTAGTAGCTCTTTGAAACTTGACAAAATAAAGGAGTTCTCAGTTTTGTCTCTATGGTTTCTTTCCTCTTGAAGTAGCCCTAGTTACTAACTGTGGAAAGGCACTTTCATTGAAAGAGGTTGCCAAGCTTCTAAGAAATAACGAGTTTCAGAAATACCAGCAAATATTTTTTCACCCAATCTTGATGATACGTGGTGGTAATGATCAGTACACAAATGTCACTTGGCTCACCAAATTGTGTTCTTCTAGGTTGAAGCATTCGTTTACAGTAGCAGTTTTTATTTTTAGGTTTCACTCTGTTCTCTCCTATATAGATAGATGAATTTGGAACTCTAAATCCAACATGGTTTGTAGTAGTTCTTTGACACTTGACAAAATAAAGTAGTTCCCAGTTTTGTCTCTATGGTTTGTTTCCTCTTCAAGTAGCCCTAAGCAGAGACTGTGGAAAAGCACTTTCATTGAAAGGGGTTGCCAAGCTTCCAAGAAATAACGAGTTTCCGAAATACCAGCAAATATTTTTTCACCCAATCTTGATGATACGTGGTGGTAATGACAAGTACACAAATCCCACTTGGATCACCAAATTTTGTTTTTCTAGGTGGAAGTGTTCGTTTACAGGTGCAGTTTTTATTCTTGGTTTCACTCTGTTCTCTCCTATATAGATAGGTGAATTTGGAACTCTATATCCAACACGGTTTGTAGTAGTTCTTTGAAACTTGACAAAATAAAGGAGTTCTCAGTTTTTTCTCTATGGTTTGTTTCCTCTTCAAGTAGCCCTAGGCACAGAGGGTGGAAAAGCACTTTCATTGAGAGGGGTTGTCAAGCTTCTAAGAAATAACGAGTTTCTGAAATACCAGCAAATATTTTTTCACCCAATCTGGATGATACTTTTTGGTAATGATCGGTACACAAATCCCACTTGGCTCACCAAATTTTGTTCTTCTAGGTTGAAGCGTTCGTCTACAGTAGTCATTTTTATATTTAGGTTTCCCTCTGTTCTCTCCTATATAGATAGATGAATTTGGAACTCTAAATCCAACATGGTTTGTAGTCGCTTTTTGAAACTTGACAAAAAAAAAGTAGTTTTCAGTTTTGTCTCTATGGTTTGTTTCCTCCTTAAGTAGCCCTAAGCAGAGACTGTGTATAAGCACTTTAATTGCAAGGGGTTGCCAACTTCCAAGAAATTACGAGTTTCCGAAATACCAGCATATATTCTTTCACCCAAACTTGATGATACTTGGTGGTAATTAGAAGTACACAAATCCCACTTGGCTCACCAAATTTTGTTCTTGTAGGTTTAAGCGTTCTTCTACAGTAGCAGTTTTTATATTTAGGTTTCACTCTGTTCTCTCCTATATAGATAGATGAATTTGGAACTCTAAATCCAACATGGTTTGTAGTAGTTCTTTGAAACTTGACAAAATAAAGTAGTTCTCAGTTTTGTCTCTATGGTTTGTTTCCTCTTCAAGTAGCCTTATGCAGAGACTGTGGAAATGCACTTTCATTGAAAGGGGTTGCCAAGCTTCCCAGAAATTACGAGTTTCCGTAATACCAGCAAATATTTTTTCACCCAATCTGGATGATACTTGGTGGTAATGATTGGTACACAAATCCCACTTGACTCACCAAATTTTGTTCTTCTACGTTGAAGCGTTCGTTTACAGTAGCAGTTTATATTTTTAGGTTTCCCTCTGTTCTCTCCTATATAGATAGATGAATTTGGAACTCTAAATCCAACATGGTTTCTAGTAGCTCTTTGAAACTTGACAAAATAAAGGAGTTCTCAGTTTTGTCTCTATGATTTGTTTCCTCTTCAAGTACCCCTAAGCGGAGTCTGTGGAAAAGCACTTTCATTGAAAGGGTTTGCCAAGCTTCAAGTCAATTACGAGTTTCCGAAATACCAGCAAATATTTTTTCACCCAATCTTGATGATACGTGGTGATAATGATCGGTACACAAATACCACTTGGCTCACCAAATTTTGTTCTTCTGGTTTGAAGCGTTCGTCTACAGTAGTCGTTTTGATATTTAGGTTTCCCTCTGTTCTCTCCTATATAGATAGATGAATTTGGAACTCTAAATCCAACATGGTTTGTAGAATCTCTTTGAAACTTGACTAAATAAAGTACTTCTCAGTTTTGTCTCAACGGTTTGTTTCCTCTTCAAGTAGCCCTAGGCAGAGACTGTGGAAAAGCACTTTAATTGAGAGGCGATGCCAAGCTTCTAAGAAATAACGAGTTTCCGAAATACCAGCAAATATTTTTTTACCCAATCTTGATGATACTTGGTGTTAATGATCAGGACACAAATCCCACTTGGCTCACCAAATTCTGTTCTTCCAAGTTGAAGCGTTCGTCTACAGTAGAAGTTTTTATATTTAGGTTTCCCTCTGCTCTCCTATATAGGTACATGAATTTGGAACTCTAAATCCAACATGGTTTGTAGTAGCTCTTAGAAACTTGACAAAAAAAGTAGTTCTCAGTTTTGTCTCTATGTTTTTTTTTTTTCTTCAAGTAGCCCTAAGCAGAGAGTGTGGAAAAGCACTTTCATTAAAAGGGGTTGCCAAGCTACCAAGAAATTACGAGTTTCCAAAATACCAGCAAATATTTTTTCACCCAATCTTGATGATACGTGGTGGTAATGATCGGTACACAAATCCCACTTTACTCACCAAATTTTGTTCTTCTAGGTTGAAGCGTTCATTTACAGTAGCAGTTTTTATTTTTAGGTTTCCCTCTGTTCTCTCCTATATAGATAGATGAATTTGGAACTCTAAATCCAACATGGTTTGTAGAAGCTCTTTGAAACTTGACAAAATAAAGGAGTTCTCACTTTTGTCTCTATGGTTTGTTTCCTATTCAAGTAGCCCTAGGCACAGACTGTGAAAAACACTTTCATTGAGAGAGGTTTCCAAGCTTCTAAAAAATAACGAGATTCCGAAATACCAGCAAATATTTTTTCACCCAATCTTGATGATACGTGGTGGTAATGATCAGTACACAAATGCCACTTGGCTCACCAAATTGTGTTCTTCTAGGTTGAAGCGTTCGTTTACAGTAGCAGTTTTTATTTTTAGGTTTCCCTCTGTTCTCTCCTATATAGATAGATGAATTTGGAACACTAAATCCAACATGGTTTGTAGTAGCTCTTTGAAACTTGACAAAATAAAGGAGTTCTCAGTTTTGTCTCTATGGTTTCTTTCCTCTTGAAGTAGCCCTAGTTACTAACTGTGGAAAAGCACTTTCATTGAAAGGGGTTGCCAAGCTTCTAAGAAATAACGAGTTTCCGAAATACCAGCAAATATTTTTTCACCCAATCTTGATGATACGTGGTGGTAATGATCGGTACACAAATCCCACTTTACTCACCAAATTTTGGTTCTTCAAGGTTGAAGCGTTCGGTTACAGTAGCAGTTTTTATTTTTAGGTTTCACTCTGTTCTCTCCTATATAGATAGATGAATTTGGAACTCTAAATCCAACATGCTTTGTAGTAGTTCTTTGACACTTGACAAAATAAAGTAGTTCTCAGTTTTGTCTCTATGATTTGTTTCCTCTTCAAGTAGCCCTAAGCAGAGACTGTGGAAAAGCACTTTCATTGAAAGGGGTTGCCAAGCTTCCAAGAAATAACGAGTTTCCGAAATACCAGCAAATATTTTTTCACCCAATCTTGATGATACGTGGTGGTAATGACAAGTACACAAATCCCACTTGGATCACCAAATTTTGTTTTTCTAGGTGGAAGTGTTCGTTTACAGGTGCAGTTTTTATTCTTGGTTTCACTCTGTTCTCTCCTATATAGATAGGTGAATTTGGAACTCTATATCCAACACGGTTTGTAGTAGTTCTTTGAAACTTGACAAAATAAAGGAGTTCTCAGTTTTTTCTCTATGGTTTGTTTCCTCTTCAAGTAGCCCTAGGCACAGAGGGTGGAAAAGCACTTTCATTGAGAGGGGTTGTCAAGCGTCTAAGAAATAACGAGTTCTGAAATACCAGCAAATATTTTTTCACCCAATCTGGATGATACTTTTTGGTAATGATCGGTACACAAATCCCACTTGGCTCACCAAATTTTGTTCTTCTAGGTTGAAGCGTTCGTCTACAGTAGTCATTTTTATATTTAGGTTTCCCTCTGTTCTCTCCTATATAGATAGATGAATTTGGAACTCTAAATCCAACATGGTTTGTAGTCGCTTTTTGAAACTTGACAAAAAAAAGTAGTTTTCAGTTTTGTCTCTATGGTTTGTTTCCTCCTTAAGTAGCCCTAAGCAGAGACTGTGTATAAGCACTTTAATTGCAAGGGGTTGCCAACTTCCAAGAAATTACGAGTTTCCGAAATACCAGCATATATTCTTTCACCCAAACTTGATGATACTTGGTGGTAATTAGAAGTACACAAATCCCACTTGGCTCACCAAATTTTGTTCTTGTAGGTTTAAGCGTTCTTCTACAGTAGCAGTTTTTATATTTAGGTTTCACTCTGTTCTCTCCTATATAGATAGATGAATTTGGAACTCTAAATCCAACATGGTTTGTAGTAGTTCTTTGAAACTTGACAAAATAAAGTAGTTCTCAGTTTTGTCTCTATGGTTTGTTTCCTCTTCAAGTAGCCTTATGCAGAGACTGTGGAAATGCACTTTCATTGAAAGGGGTTGCCAAGCTTCCCAGAAAATTACGAGTTTCCGTAATACCAGCAAATATTTTTTCACCCAATCTGGATGATACTTGGTGGTAATGATTGGTACACAAATCCCACTTGACTCACCAAATTTTGTTCTTCTACGTTGAAGCGTTCGTTTACAGTAGCAGTTTATATTTTAGGTTTCCCTCTGTTCTCTCCTATATAGATAGATGAATTTGGAACTCTAAATCCAACATGGTTTCTAGTAGCTCTTTGAAACTTGACAAAATAAAGGAGTTCTCAGTTTTGTCTCTATGATTTGTTCCTCTTCAAGTACCCCTAAGGGGAGTCTGTGGAAAAGCACTTTCATTGAAAGGGTTTGCCAAGCTTCAAATCAATTACGAGTTTCCGAAATACCAGCAAATATTTTTTCACCCAATCTTGATGATACGTGGTGATAATGATCGGTACACAAATACCACTTGGCTCACCAAATTTTGTTCTTCTGGTTTGAAGCGTTCGTCTACAGTAGTCGTTTTGATATTTAGGTTTCCCTCTGTTCTCTCCTATATAGATAGATGGAATTTGGAACTCTAAATCCAACATGGTTTGTAGAATCTCTTTGAAACTTGACTAAATAAAGTACTTCTCAGTTTTGTCTCAACGGTTTGTTTCCTCTTCAAGTAGCCCTAGGCAGAGACTGTGGAAAAGCACTTTAATTGAGAGGCGATGCCAAGCTTCTAAGAAATAACGAGTTTCCGAAATACCAGCAAATATTTTTTTACCCAATCTTGATGATACTTGGTGTTAATGATCAGGACACAAATCCCACTTGGCTCACCAAATTCTGTTCTTCCAAGTTGAAGCGTTCGTCTACAGTAGAAGTTTTTATATTTAGGTTTCCCTCTGCTCTCCTATATAGGTACATGAATTTGGAACTCTAAATCCAACATGGTTTGTAGTAGCTCTTAGAAACTTGACAAAAAAAGTAGTTCTCAGTTTTGTCTCTATGGTTTTTTTTTTCTTCAAGTAGCCCTAAGCAGAGAGTGTGGAAAAGCACTTTCATTAAAAGGGGTTGCCAAGCTACCAAGAAATTACGAGTTTCCAAAATACCAGCAAATATTTTTTCACCCAATCTTGATGATACGTGGTGGTAATGATCGGTACACAAATCCCACTTTACTCACCAAATTTTGTTCTTCTAGGTTGAAGCGTTCATTTACAGTAGCAGTTTTTATTTTTAGGTTTCCCTCTGTTCTCTCCTATATAGATAGATGAATTTGGAACTCTAAATCCAACATGGTTTGTAGAAGCTCTTTGAAACTTGACGAAATAAAGGAGTTCTCACTTTTGTCTCTATGGTTTGTTTCCTATTCAAGTAGCCCTAGGCACAGACTGTGAAAAACACTTTCATTGAGAGAGGTTTCCAAGCTTCTAAAAAATAACGAGATTCCGAAATACCAGCAAATATTTTTTCACCCAATCTTGATGATACGTGGTGGTAATGATCAGTACACAAATGCCACTTGGCTCACCAAATTGTGTTCTTCTAGGTTGAAGCGTTCGTTTACAGTAGCAGTTTTTATTTTTAGGTTTCCCTCTGTTCTCTCCTATATAGATAGATGAATTTGGAACACTAAATCCAACATGGTTTGTAGTAGCTCTTTGAAACTTGACAAAATAAAGGAGTTCTCAGTTTTGTCTCTATGGTTTCTTTCCTCTTGAAGTAGCCCTAGTTACTAACTGTGGAAAAGCACTTTCATTGAAAGGGGTTGCCAAGCTTCTAAGAAATAACGAGTTTCCGAAATACCAGCAAATATTTTTTCACCCAATCTTGATGATACGTGGTGGTAATGATCGGTACACAAATCCCACTTTACTCACCAAATTTTGTTCTTCAAGGTTGAAGTGTTCGTTTACAGTAGCAGTTTTTATTTTTAGGTTTCACTCTGTTCTCTTCAATATAGATGGATGAATTTGGAACTCTAAATCCAACTTGGTTTGTAGTAGCTCTTTGTAACTTGACAAAATAAAGGAGTTCTCAGTTTGGTCTCTATGGTTTGTTTCCTCTTCATGTAGCCCTAGGCACAGACTGCGGAAAAGCACTTTCATTGAGAGGGGTTGCCAAGCTTCTAAGAATTAAGGAGTTTCCGAAATACCAGCAAATATTTTTTTACCCAAATTTGTTGATACTTTGGGGTAATGATCAGTACACCAGTTTCACTTGGCTCACCAAATTTTGTTCTTCTAGGTTGAATCGTTCGTCTATATGAGTAGTTTTTATATTTAGTTATCACTCTGTTTTCTTCTATATAGATAGATGAATTTGGAAATCTAAATCCAACATGGTTTGTAGTAGCTCTTTGAAACTTGACAAAATAAACGAGTTCTCAATTTTGTGTATATGATTTGATTCCTCTTCAAGTAGCCCTAAGCAGAGACTGTGGAAAAGCACTTTCATTGAAAGGGGTTGCCAAGCTTCCAAGAAATTACGAGTTTCCGAAATACCAGCAAATATTTTTTCACCCAATCTTGATGATACTTGGTGGTAATGATCATTACACAAATCTTACTTCACTAACCAATTGTGTTCTTCTAGGTTGAAGCGTTCCTTTACAGAAGCAGTTTTTATTTTTAGGTTTCACTCTGTTCTCTCCTATATAGTTAGATGAATTTGGAACTCTAAATCCAACATGGTTTGTAGTAGCTCTTTGAAACTTCATAAAATAAAGGAGTTCTCAGTTTTGTCTCTATGGTTTGTTTCCTCTTCAAGTAGCCCTAGGCACAGACTGTGGAAAAGCACGTCCATTGAGAGGGTATCCCATGCTTCTAAGAAATAACGAGTTTCCGAAATACCAGCAAATATTTTTCACCCAATCTTGATGATACTTGGTGGTAATGATCAGCACACCAATCCCACTTGGCTCACCAAATTTTGTTCTTCCATGTTGAAGCGTACATCTCACAGTAGCAGTTTTTATATTTACGTTTCACTCTGTTCTCTTCTACATAGATAGATGAATTTGGAACTCTAAATCCAACATGGTTTGTGGTAGCTCTTTGAAACTTGACAAAATAAAGGAGTTCCCAGTTTTGTCTCTATTGTTTGTTTCCTCTTCAAGTAGCCCTAGGCACAGACTTTGGAAAAGCACTTTCATTGAGAGCGGTTGCCAAGCTTCTAAGTAATAACGAGTTTCCAAATAACCAGCAAATATTTTTTCACCCAATCTTGATGATACTTGGTGGTAACGATCAGTAAACAAATCCCACTTGACTCACCCTATTTTGTTCATTTAGGTTGAAGCGTTCGTTTACAGTAGCAGTTTATATTTTTAGGTGTCCCTCTGTTCTCTCCTATATAGATAGATGAATTTGGAAGTCTAAATTCAACTTCGTTTGTAGTAGCTCTTTGAAACTTGACAACGTAAAGGAGTTCTCAGTTTTGTCTCTATGATTTGTTTCCTCTTCAAGTAGCCCTAAGCAGAGACTGTGGAAAAGCACTTTCTTTGAAAGGGTTTGCCAAGCTTCCAAGAAATTTCGAGTTTCCGAAATACCAGCAAATATTTTTTCACCCAATCTTCATGATACGTGGTGGTAATGATCAGTACACAAATGCCACTTGGCTCACCAAATTGTGTTCTTCTAGGTTGAAGCGTTCGTTTACAGTAGCAGTTTTTATTTTTAGGTTTCACTCTGTTCTCTCCTATATAGATAGATGAATTTGGAACACTAAATCCAACATGGTTTGTAGTAGCTCTTTGAAACTTGACAAAATAAAGGAGTTCTCAGTTTTGTCTCTATGGTTTCTTTCCTCTTGAAGTAGCCCTAGTAACTAACTGTGGAAAGGCACTTTCATTGAAAGAGGTTGCCAAGCTTCTAAGAAATAACGAGTTTCAGAAATACCAGCAAATATTTTTTCACCCAATCTTGATGATACGTGGTGGTAATGATCAGTACACAAATGTCACTTGGCTCACCAAATTGTGTTCTTCTAGGTTGAAGCATTCGTTTACAGTAGCAGTTTTTATTTTTAGGTTTCACTCTGTTCTCTCCTATATAGATAGATGAATTTGGAACTCTAAATCCAACATGGTTTGTAGTAGTTCTTTGAAACTTGACAAAATAAAGTAGTTCTCAGTTTTGTCTCTATGATTTGTTTCCTCTTCAAGTAGCCCTAAGCAGAGACTGTGGAAAAGCACTTTCATTGAAAGGGGTTGCCAAGCTTCCAAGAAATAACGAGTTTCCGAAATACCAGCAAATATTTTTTCACCCAATCTTGATGATACGTGGTGGTAATGACAAGTACACAAATCCCACTTGGATCACCAAATTTTGTTTTTCTAGGTGGAAGCGTTCGTTTACAGGTGCAGTTTTTATTCTTGGTTTCACTCTGTTCTCTCCTATATAGATAGGTGAATTTGGAACTCTATATTCAACACGGTTTGTAGTAGTTCTTTGAAACTTGACAAAAAAAAGGAGTTCTCAGTTTTTTCTCTTTGGTTTGTTTCCTCTTCAAGTAGCCCTAGGCACAGAGGGTGGAAAAGCACTTTCATTGAGAGGGGTTGTCAAGCTTCTAAGAAATAACGAGCTTCTGAAATACCAGCAAATATTTTTTCACCCAATCTGGATGATACTTGTTGGTAATGATCGGTACACAAATCCCACTTGGCTCACCAAATTTTGTTCTTCTAGGTTGAAGCGTTCGTCTACAGTAGTCATTTTTATATTTAGGTTTCCCTCTGTTCTCTCCTATATAGATAGATGAATTTGGAACTCTAAATCCAACATGGTTTGTAGTCGCTTTTTGAAACTTGACAAAAAAAAAGTAGTTTTCAGTTTTGTCTCTATGGTTTGTTTCCTCCTTAAGTAGCCCTAAGCAGAGACTGTGTATAAGCACTTTAATTGCAAGGGGTTGCCAACTTCCAAGAAATTACGAGTTTCCGAAATACCAGCATATATTCTTTCACCCAAACTTGATGATACTTGGTGGTAATTAGAAGTACACAAATCCCACTTGGCTCACCAAATTTTGTTCTTGTAGGTTTAAGCGTTCTTCTACAGTAGCAGTTTTTATATTTAGGTTTCCCTCTGCTCTCCTATATAGGTACATGAATTTGGAACTCTAAATCCAACATGGTTTGTAGTAGCTCTTAGAAACTTGAAAAAAAAAGTAGTTCTCAGTTTTGTCTCTATGGTTTTTTTCTTTCTTCAAGTAGCCCTAAGCAGAGAGTGTGGAAAAGCACTTTCATTAAAAGGGGTGGCCAAGCTACCAAGAAATTACGAGTTTCCAAAATACCAGCAAATATTTTTTCACCCAATCTTGATGATACGTGGTGGTAATGATCGGTACACAAATCCCACTTTACTCACCAAATTTTGTTCTTCTAGGTTGAAGCGTTCATTTACAGTAGCAGTTTTTATTTTTAGGTTTCCCTCTGTTCTCTCCTATATAGATAGATGAATTTGGAACTCTAAATCCAACATGGTTTGTAGAAGCTCTTTGAAACTTGACAAAATAAAGGAGTTCTCACTTTTGTCTCTATGGTTTGTTTCCTATTCAAGTAGCCCTAGGCACAGACTGTGAAAAGCACTTTCATTGAGAGAGGTTTCCAAGCTTCTAAAAAATAACGAGATTCCGAAATACCAGCAAATATTTTTTCAACCAATCTTGATGATACGTGGTGGTAATGATCAGTACACAAATGCCACTTGGCTCTCCAAATTGTGTTCTTCTAGGTTGAAGCGTTCGTTTACAGTAGCAGTTTTTATTTTTAGGTTTTCCTCTGTTCTCTCCTATATAGATAGATGAATTTGGAACACTAAATCCAACATGGTTTGTAGTAGCTCTTTGAAACTTGACAAAATAAAGGAGTTCTCAGTTTTGTCTCTATGGTTTCTTTCCTCTTGAAGTAGCCCTAGTTACTAACTGTGGAAAAGCACTTTCATTGAAAGGGGTTGCCAAGCTTCTAAGAAATAACGAGTTTCCGAAATACCAGCAAATATTTTTTCACCCAATCTTGATGATACGTGGTGGTAATGATCGGTACACAAATCCCACTTTACTCACCAAATTTTGTTCTTCTAGGTTGAAGCGTTCCTTTACAGAAGCAGTTTTTATTTTTAGGTTTCACTCTGTTCTCTCCTATATAGTTAGATGAATTTGGAACTCTAAATCCAACATGGTTTGTAGTAGCTCTTTGAAACTTCATAAAATAAAGGAGTTCTCAGTTTTGTCTCTATGGTTTGTTTCCTCTTCAAGTAGCCCTAGGCACAGACTGTGGAAAAGCACGTCCATTGAGAGGGTATCCCATGCTTCTAAGAAATAAGGAGTTTCCGAAATACCAGCAAATATTTTTCACCCAATCTTGATGATACTTGGGGGTAATGATCAGCACACCAATCCCACTTGGCTCACCAAATTTTGTTCTTCCATGTTGAAGCGTTCATCTCACAGTAGCAGTTTTTATATTTACGTTTCACTCTGTTCTCTTCTACATAGATAGATGAATTTGGAACTCTAAATCCAACATGGTTTGTAGTAGCTCTTTGAAACTTGACAGAATAAAGGAGTTCTCAGTTTTGTCTCTATGGTTTGTTTCCTCTTCAAGTAGCCCTAGGCACAGACTTTGGAAAAGCACTTTCATTGAGAAGGGTTGCCAAGCTTCTAAGTAATAACGAGTTTCCAAAATACCAGCAAATATTTTTTCACCCAATCTTGATGATACTTGGTGGTAATGATCAGTACACAAATCCCACTTGACTCACCCTATTTTGTTCATTTAGGTTGAAGCGTTCGTTTACAGTAGCAGTTTATATTTTTAGGTGTCCCTCTGTTCTCTCCTATAGAGATAGATGAATTTGGAAGTCTAAATTCAACTTCGTTTGTAGTAGCTCTTTGAAACTTGACAACGTAAAGGAGTTCTCAGTTTTGTCTCTATGATTTGTTTCCTCTTCAAGTAGCCCGAAGAAGAGACTGTGGAAAAGCACTTTCTTTGAAAGGGTTTGCCAAGCTTCCAAGAAATTTCGAGTTTCCGAAATACCAGCAAATATTTTTTCACCCAATTTTGATGATACTTGGTGGTAATAACAAGTACACAAATCCCTCTTGGCTCACCAAATTTTGTTCTTCTAGGTTGAAGCGTTCGTTTACAGTAGCAGTTTTTATTTTTAGGTTTCACTCTGTTCTATCCTATATAGATAGATGAATTTGGAACTCTAAATCCAACATGGTTTGTAGTAGCTCTTTCAAACGTGACAAACTAAAAGAGTTCTCATTTTTTCCTTATGATTTGTTTCTTCTTCAAGTAGCCCTAAGCAAATACTGTGGAAAAGCACTTTTTTTGAGAGGGGTTGCCAAGCTTCTAAGAAATAACGAGTTTCCAAAATACCAGCAAATATTTTTTACCCAATCTTGATGATCCTTGGTGGTAATGATCAGTACACAAATCCCACTTGACTCACCAAATTTTGTTCTTCTAGTTTGAAGCGTTCGTCTAAGTAGCAGTTTTTATATTTAGGTTTCACTCTGTTCTCTTCTATATAAATAGATGAATTTGGAACTCTAAATCCAACATGGTTTCTAGTAGCTCTTTGAAACTTGACAAAATAAAGGAGTTTTCAGTTTTGTCTCTATGATTTGTTTCCTCTTCAAGTAGCCCTAAGCAGAGACTGTGGAAAAGCACTTTCATTGAAATTGGTTGCCAAGCTTCCAAGAAATTACGAGTTTCCCAAATACCAGCAAATATTGTTTCACCCAATCTTGATGATACTTGGTGTTAATGACAAGTACACAAATTCCACTTGGCTCACCAAATTTTGTTCTTCTATGTTGAAGCGTTCGTTTACAGTAGCAGTTTTTATTTTTAGGTCTCACTCTGTTCTCTCCTATATAGATAGATGAATTTGGAACTCTAAATCCAACATGATTTTTAGTAGCTCTTTGAAACTTGACAAAATAAAGGAGTTCTCAGTTTTGTCTCTATGGTTTGATTCCTCTTCAAGTAGCCCTAGGCACAGACTGTGGAAAAGCACTTTCATTGAGAGGGGTTGCCAAGCTTCTAACAAATAACGAGTTTCCAAAATACCAGAAAATATTTTTTCACCCAATCTTGATGATACTTGGTGGTAATGATCAGTACAAAAATCCCACTTGACTCACCAAACTGTGTTCTTCTAGGTTGAAGCGTTCGTTTACAGTAGCAGTTTATATTTTTAGGTGTCCCTCTGTTCTCTCCTATATAGATAGCTGAATTTGGAACTCTAAATCCAGCATGGTTTGTAGTAGCGCTTTGAAACTTGACACAAAAAATTAGTTCTCAGTTTTGTCTCTATGATTTGTTTCCTCTTCTAGTAGCCCTAAGCAGAGACTGTGGAAAAGCACTTTCATTGAAAGGAGTTGCCAAGCGTAAAAGAAATAACGAGTTTCCGAAATACCAGCAAATATTTTTTCACCCAATCTTGATGATACATGGTGGTAATGATCGGTACACAAATCCCACTTGTCTCACCAAATTTTGTTGTTCTAGGTTGAAGCGTTCGTTTACAGTAGAGTTTTTATTTTTAGGTTTCACTTTGTTCTCTCCTATATAGATAGATGAATTTGGAACTCTAAATCCAACAAGATTTGTAGTAGCTCTTTGAAACTTGACAAAAAGTAGTGCTCAGTTTTGTCTCTATGATTTGTTTCCTCTTCAAGTAGCCCAGGCAGAGACTGTGGAAAACACTTCCATAGAAATGGGTTGCCAAGCTTCCAAGAAATTACGTGTTTCTGAAATACCAGCAAATATTTTTTCACCCAATCTTGATGATACTTGCGGGTGATGACAAGTACACAAATCCCACTTGGCTCACCAAATTTTGTTCTTCTAGGTTGAAGCGTTCGTTTACAGTAGCAGTTTTTATTTTTAGGTTTCACTCTGTTGTCTCCTATATACATAGAAGAATTTGGAACTCTAAACAAAACATGTTTTGTAGTAGCTCTTGAAACTTGAGAAAATAAAGGAGTTCTCAGTTTTGTCTCTATGGATTGTTTCCTCTTCAAGTAGCCCTATGCACAGACTGTGGAAAAGCATTTTCATTGAGAGGGGTTGCCAAGCTTCTAAGAAATAACGAGTTTTCGAAATACCAGCAAATATTTTTTCACCCAATCTTGATGATACGTGGTGGTAATGATCAGTATACAAATCCCACTTGGCTCACCCCATTTTTTTCTTCTAGGTTAAAGCGTTCGTTTACAGTAGCAGTTTTATTTTTAGGTTTCACTCTGTTCTTTTTTTATATAGATAGATGAATTTGGAACTCAAATCCAACATGGATTTTAGTAGCTCTTTGAAACTTGACAAAATGAAGAAGTTCTCAGTTTTGTCTCTATGTTTTGTTTCCTCTTCAAGTAGCACTAGGCAGAGACTGTGGAAAAGAACTTTCATTGAGAGGGGTTGCCAGGCTTCTATGAAATAACGAGTTTCCGAAATACCAGCAAATATTTTTTCACCCAATTTTGATGATACTTGGTGGTAATGACAAGTACACAAATCCCACTTGGCTCACCAAATTTTGTTGTTCTAGGTTGAAACGTTCGTTTACAGTAGCTCTACTCTCTCCTATATAGATAGATGAATTTGGAACTCTAAATCCAGCATGGTTTGTAGTAGCTCTTTGAAACTTGACAATATAAAGGAGTTCTCAGTTTTGTCTCTATGATTTGTCCACTTCAAGTAGCCCTAAGCAGAGACTGTGGAAAAGCACTTTCATTGAAAGGGTTTGCCAAGCTCCCAAATAATTATGGGTTTCCGAAATACTGGAAAATATTTTTTCACCCAATCTTGATGATACTTAGTGGTAATTACAAGTACACAAATCCCACTTGGCTCACCAAATTTTGCTCTTCTAGGTTGACGCGTTCGATTACAAGAGCAGTTTTTATTTTTAGTTTTCCCTCTGTTCTCTCCTAGATAGATAGATGAATTTGGAACTCTAAATCCAACATGGTTTGTAGTAGCTCTTTGAAACTGGACAAAATAAAAATGTTCTCAGTTTTGTCTCTATGGTTTGTTTCCTCTTCAAATAGCACTAGGCAACGACTGAGGAAAAGCACATTCATTGAGAGGGGTTGCCAAGCTTCAAAGAAATAATGAGTTTCTGAAATACCAGCAAATATTTTTTCATGCAATCTTGATGATACGTGGTAGTAATGATCAGGACACAAATCCCACTTTGCTCACCAAATTGTGTTCTTCTAGGTTGAAGCGTTCGTTTACAGTAGCAGTTTTTATTTTTATGTTTCACTCTGTTCTCTCCTATATAGATAGATGAATTTGGAACTCTAAATCCAACATGGTTTGTAGTAGCTCTTTGAAACATGACAAAATAAAGGAGTTCTCAGTTTTGTCTCTATTGTTTGTTTCCTCTTCAAGTAGCCCTAGTCTCAAACTCTGGAAAAGCACTTTCATTGAAAGGGGTTGCCAACTTCTAAGAAATAACGAGTTTCCGAAATACCTGCAAATATTTTTTCACCCAATCTAGATGATACTGGTGGTAATGATCAGTCCACAAATCCCACTTGACTCACCAAATTTGGTACTTCTAGGTTGAAGCGTTCGTTTACAGTAGCAGTTTATATTTTTAGGTGTCCCTCTGTTCTCTCCTATATAGATAGATGAATTTGGAACTCTAAATCCAACATGGTTTGTAGTAGCTCTTTGAAACTTGACAAAATAAAGGAGTTCTCAGTTTTGTCTCTATGATTTGTTTCCTCCTCAAGTATCCCTAAGCAGAGACTGTGGAAAAGCACTTTCATTAAAAGGGGTTGCCAAGCTTCCAAGAAATTACAAGTTTCCGAAATACCAGCAAATAGTTTTTCACCCAATCTTGATGATACTTGGTATTAATGACAAGTACACAAATCCCACTTGCCTCACCAAATTTTGTTCTTCTAGGTTGAAGCGTTCCTTTACAGTAGCAGTTTATATTTTTAGGTTTCCTTCTGCTCTCTCCTATATAGATAGCTGAATTTGGAACTCTAAATCCAACATGGTTTGTAGTAGCTCTTTGAAACTTGACAAAATAAAGGAGTTCTCAGTTTTGTCTCTATGATTTGTTTCCTCTTCAAGTAGCCCTAAGCAGAGACTGTGGAAAAGCACTTTCATTGAAAGGGTTTGCCAAGCTCACAAGAAATTACGGGTTGCCGAAATACCAGGAAATATTTTTTCACCCAATCTTGATGATACTCGGTGGTAATGACAAGTACACAAATCCCACTTGGCTCACCAAATTTTGCTCTTCTAGGTTGAAGCGTTTGTTTACAGTAGCAGTTTTTATTTTTAGGTTTCCCTCTGTTCTCTCCTATATAGATAGCTGAATTTGGAACTCTAAATACAACATAGTTTGTAGTAGCTCTTTGAAACTTGACAAAAGAAAAAAGTTCTCAGTTTTGTCTCTATTCTTTGTTTCCTCTTCAAATAGCCCTAGGCACAGACTGGGGAAAAGCACATTCATTGAGAGGGGTTGCCAAGCTTCTAAGAAATAACGAGTTTGCGAAATACCATCAAATATTTTTTCACCCAATCTTCATGATACGCGGTGGTAAGGATCAGTACACAAATGCCACTTGGCTCACCAAATTGTGTTCTTCTAGGTTGAAGCGTTTGTTTATAGAAGCAGTTTTTATTTTTAGGTTTCACTCTGTTCTTTCCCATATAGACAGATGAATTTGGAACTCTAAATCCAATATGGTTTGTAGTAGCTCTTTGACTTAACAAAATAAAGGAGTTCTCAGTTTTGTCTCTATGGTTTGTTTCCTCTCCAAGTAGCCCTAGGCACAAACTGTAGAACAGCACTTTCATTGAAAGGGTTTGCCAAGCTCCCAAAAAATTACGGGTTTCCGAAATACCGGCAAATTTTTTTCACCCAATCTTGATGATACTTTTTGGTAATTACAAATACACAAATCCCACTTGGCTCACCAAATTTTTCTCTTCAAGTTTGAAGCGTTCCTTTACAAGTGCAATTTTTATTTTTAGGTTTAACTCTCTTCTCTCCTATATAGATAGATGGATTTGGAAATCTAAATCCAACATAGTTTGTAGTAGCTCTTTGAAACTTGACAAAATAAAAATGTTCTCAGTGTTGTCTCTATGGTCTTTTTCCTCTTCAAGTAGCCCTAAGCAGAGACTGTGGAAAAGGACTTTCATTAAAAGGGGTTGCCAAGCTTCCAAGAAATTACGAGTTTGGAAATACCAGCAAATATTTTTTCACCCAATCTTGATGATACTTGGTGGTAATGATACGTACACAAATCCCACTTGGCTCACCAAATTTTGTTCTTCTAGGTTGAAGAGTTCGTTTACAGTAGCTGTTTTTATTTTTAGGTTTCACTCTGTTCTCTCCTAGGTATATAGATGAATTTAAAACACTAAATCCAACATGGTTTGAAGTAGCTCTTTGAAACGTGACAAAATAAAGGAGATCTCAGTTTTGTCCCTATAATTTGTTTCCTCTTCAAGTAGCCCTAGGCACAGACTGTTGAAAAGCACTTTCATTGAGAGTTGTTTTCAAGCTTCTAAGAAATAACGAGTTTCCAAAATACCAGCAAATATTTTTTCACCCAATCTTGATAATACAGGTGGTAATGATCAGTACACAAATTCCACTTGACTCACCAAATTTGGTTCTTCTAGGTTGAAGCGTTCGTTTACAGTAGCAGTTTTTATTTTTAGGTTTCCCTCTGTTCTCTCCTATATAGATAGATGAATTTGGAACTCTAAAATCAACATGGTTTGTAGTAGCTCTCTGAAACTTGACAAAATAAAGGAGTTCTCAGTTTTGTCTCTATGGTTTGTTGCCTCTTCAAGTAGCCCTAGGCAAAGACTGGGGAAAAGCATATTCATTGAGAGGAGTTGCGAAGCTTCTAAGAAACAACGAGTTTCCGAAATACCAGCAAATATTTTTTTCACCCAGTCTTGATGATCCGTGGTGGTAATGATCAGTACACAAATGCCACTTGGCTCACTAAATTGTGTTCTTCAAGTATGAAGCATTCATTTACAGTAGCAGTTTTTATTTTTAGGTTTCACTCTGTTCTCTCCCATATAGATAGATGAAATTGGAACTCTAAATCCAACATGGTTTGTAGTAGCTCTTTGAAACTTGACAATATAAAGGAGTTCTCAGTTGTGTCTCTATGGTTTGTTTCCTCTTCATGCCCCCTAAGCAGAAACTGGGGTAAAGCACTTTCATTGAAAGGGTTTGCCAAGCTCCCAAAAAATTACGTGTTTCCGAAATACCAGCAAATATTTTTTCACCCAATCTTGATGATACTTGGTGGTAATTACAAATACGCAAGTCCCACTTGGCTCCCCAAATTTTGCTCTTCTAGGTTGAAGCGTTCGTTTACCAGAGCAGTTTTTATTTTTAGGTTTCCCTCTCTTCTCTCCTATATAGATAGATGAATTTGGAACTCTATATCCAACATGGTTTGTAGTAGCTCTTTGAAACTTGACAAAATAAAAATATTCTCAGTTTTGTCTCTATGGTTTGTTTCCTCTTCAAGTACCCCTAAGCAGAGACTGTGGAATAGCACTTTCATTCAAAGGGGTTGAAAAGCTTCCAAGAAATTACGAGTTTTGAAATACCAGCAAATACTTTTTCACCCAAACTTGATGATACTTGGTGGTAATGATAAATACACAAATCCCACTTGGCTCACCAAATTTTGTTCTTCTAGGTTGAAGCGTTCGTTTACAGTAGCTGTTTTTATTTTTAGGTTTCCCTCTGTTCTCTCCTATATAGATAGATGAATTTGGAACTCTAAATCCAACATGGTTTGTAGAAGCTTTTTGAAACTTGACAAAATAAAGGAGTTCTCACTTTTGTCTCTATGGTTTGTTTCCTATTCAAGTAGCCCTAGACACAGACTGTGGAAAAGCACTTTAATTGAGAGAGGTTTCCAAGCTTCTAAAAAATAATGAGTTTCCGAAATACCAGCAAATATTTTTTCACCCAATCTAGATGATACTGGTGGTAATGATCAGTACACAAATGCCACTTGGCTCACCAAATTGTGTTCTTCTAGGTTGAAGCGTTCGTTTACACTAGCAGTTTTTATTTTTATTTTTCACTCTGTTCTCTCCTATATAGATAGATGAATTTGGAACACTAAATCCAACATGGTTCGTAGTAGCTCTTTGAAACTTGACAAAATAAAGGAGTTCTCAGTTTTGTCTCTATGGTTTCTTTCCTCTTGAAGTAGCCCTAGTTACTAACTGTGGAAAAGCACTTTCATTGAAAGGGGTTGCCAAGCTTCCAAGAAATTACGAGTTTCCGAAATACCAGCAAACAGTTTTTCACCCAATCTTGATGATACTTGGTGGTAAAGATCGGTACACAAATCCCTCTTGACTCATCAAATTTTGTTCTTGTAGGTTGAAGCGTTAGTTTAGAGTAGCAGTTTATATTTTTAGGTGTCCCTCTGTTCTCTCCTACATAGATAGATGAATTTGGAACTCTAAATCCAACATGGTTTTTATTACCTCTTTGAAACATGACACAATAAAGGAGTTCTCTGTTTTTTCCGTATGGTTTTTTTCCTCTTCAAGTAGCCCTAGGCACAGACTGTGGAAAAGCACTTTCATGGAGAGGGCTTGCCAAGCTTCTAAGAAATAACGAGTTTCCGAAATACCAGCAAATATTTTTTCACCCAATCTTGATGATACTTGTGGGTAATGGTCAGTACACCAATCCCACTGGCCTCACCAAATTTTGTTATTCTAGGTTGAAGCGTTCGTCTACAGTAGGAGAATTTATATTTAGGTTTCACTCCGTTCTCTTCGATATAGATGGATGAATTTGGAACTCTAAATCCAACTTGGTTTGTAGTAGCTCTTTGTAACTTGACAAAATAAAGGAGTTCTCAGTTTTGTCTCTATGGTTTGTTTCCTCTTCAAGTAGCCCTAGGCACAGACTGTGGAAAAGCACTTTCATTGAAAGGGGTTGCCAAGCTTCCAAGAATTTACGAGTTTCCGAAATACCAGCAAACAGTTTTTCACCCAATCTTGATGATACTTGGTGGTAAAGATCGGTACACAAATCCCTCTTGACTCATCAAATTTTGTTCTTGTAGGTTGAAGCGTTAGTTTAGAGTAGCAGTTTATATTTTTAGGTGTCCCTCTGTTCTCTCCTACATAGATAGATGAATTTGGAACTCTAAATCCAACATGGTTTTTATTACCTCTTTGAAACATGACACAATAAAGGAGTTCTCTGTTTTTTCCGTATGGTTTTTTTCCACTTCAAGTAGCCCTAGGCAAAGACTGTGGAAAAGCACTTTCATGGAGAGGGCTTGCCAAGCTTCTAAGAAATAACGAGTTTCCGAAATACCAGCAAATATTTTTTCACCCAATCTTGATGATACTTGTGGGTAATGGTCAGTACACCAATCCCACTGGCCTCACCAAATTTTGTTATTCTAGGTTGAAGCGTTCGTCTACAGTAGGAGAATTTATATTTAGGTTTCACTCCGTTCTCTTCGATATAGATGGATGAATTTGGAACTCTAAATCCAACTTGGTTTGTAGTAGCTCTTTGTAACTTGACAAAATAAAGGAGTTCTCAGTTTTGTCTCTATGGTTTGTTTCCTCTTCAAGTAGCCCTAGGCACAGACTGTGGAAAAGCACTTTCATTGAGGGGTTGCCAAGCTTCTAAGAAATAACGAGTTTCCGAAATACCAGCAAATATTTTTTCACCCAATCTTGTGGATACTTGGGGGTAATGATCAGTACACCAGTTTCACTTGGCTCACCAAATTTTGTTCTTCTAGGTTGAATCGTTCGTCTACATTAGTAGTTTTTATATTTAGTTTTCACTCTGTTTTCTTCTATATAGATAGATGAATTTGGAAATCTAAATCCAACATGGTTTGCAGTAGCTCTTTGAAACTTGACAAAATAAACGAGTTCTCAGTTGTGTGTCTATGATTTGATTTCTCTTCAAGTAGCCCTAAGCAGAGACTGTGGAAAAGCACTTTCATTGAAAGGTGTTGCCAAGCTTCCAAGAAATTACGAGTTTCCGAAATACCAGCAAATATTTTTTCACCCAATCTTGATGATCCTTTGTGCTAATGACAATTACACAAATCACACTTGGCTCACCAAATTTTGTTCTTCTAGGTTGAATATTTCGTCTACAGTAGCAGTTTTTATTTTTAGGTTTCCCTATGTTCTCTCCCATATAGATAGATGAATTTGGAACTCTAAATCCAACATGGTTTGTAGTAGCTCTTTGAAACTTGACAAAATAAAGGAGATCTCAGTTTTGTCTCTATGGTTTGTTTCCTCTTCAAGTAGCTCTAGGCACAGACTGTGGAAAAGCACTTTCATTGAGAGTTTTTGCCAAGCAACCAAGAAATTACGAGTTTCCGAAATACCAGCAAATATTTTTTCACCCAATCTTGATGATACGTGGTGGTAATGATCGGTACACAAATCGCACTTTACTCACCAAATTTTGTTTTTCTAGGTTGAAGCGTTCGTTTAGAGTACCAGTTTTTATTTTTAGGTTTCCCTCTGTTCTCTTCTATATAGATAGCTGAATTTGGAACTCTAAATCCAACATGGTTTGTAGAAGCTCTTTGAAACTTGACAAAATAAAGGAGTTCTCACTTTTGTCTCTATGGTTTGTTTCCTATTCAAGTAGCCCTAGACACAGACTGTGGAAAAGCACTTTCATTGAGAGAGGTTTCCAAGCTTCTAAAAAATAACGAGTTTCCGAAATACCAGCAAATATTTTTTCACCCAATCTTGAGGATACGTGGTGGTAATGATCAGTACACAAATGCTACTTGGCTCACCAAATTGTGTTCTTCTAGGTTGAAGCGTTCGTTTACAGTAGCAGTTTTAATTTTTATTTTTCACTCTGTTCTCTCCTATATAGATAGATGAATTTAGAACACTAAATCCAACATGGTTCGTAGTAGCTCTTTGAAACTTCACAAAATAAAGGAGTTCTCAGTTTTGTCTCTATGGTTTCTTTCCTCTTGAAGTAGCCCTAGTTACTAACTGTGGAAAAGCACTTTCATTGAAAGGGGTTGCCAAGCTTCCAAGAAATTACGAGTTTCCGAAATACCAGCAAACAGTTTTTCACCCAATCTTGATGATACTTGGTGGTAAAGATCAGTACACAAATCCCACTTGACTCACCAAATTTTGTTCTTGTAGGTTGAAGCGTTAGTTTACAGTAGCAGTTTATATTTTTAGGTGTCCCTCTGTTCTCTCCTACATAGATAGATGAATTTTTAACTCTAAATCCAACATGGTTTGTATTACCTCTTTGAAACATGACAAGATAAAGGAGTTCTCTGTTTTGTCTCTATGGTTTGTTTCCTCTTAAAGTAGCCCTAGGCACAGACTGTGGAAAAGCCCTTTCATTGAGAGGGGTTGCCAAGCTTCTAAGAAATAACGAGTTTCCGAAATACCAGCAAATATTTTTTCACCCAATCTTGATGATACTTGTGGGTAATGCTCAGTACACTAATCCCACTGGCCTCACCAAATTTTGTTATTCTAGGTTGAAGCGTTCGTCTATAGTAGGAGTATTTATATTTAGGTTTCACTCCGTTCTCTTCGATATAGATGGATGAATTTGGAACTCTAAATACAACTTGGTTTGTAGTAGCTCTTTGTAACTTGACAAAATAAAGGAGTTCTCAGTTTTGTCTCTATGGTTTGTTTCCTCTTCAAGTAGCCCTAGGCACAGACTGTGGAAAAGCACTTTCATTGAGGGGTTGCCAAGCTTCTAAGAAATAACGATTTTCCGAAATACCAGCAAATATTTTTTCACCCAATCTTGTTGATACTTGGGGGTAATGATCAGTACACCAGTTTCACTTGGCTCACCAAATTTTGTTCTTCTAGGTTGAATCGTTCGTCTACATTAGTAGTTTTTATATTTAGGTTTCACTCTGTTTTCTTCTATATAGATAGATGAGTTTGGAAATCTAAACCAACATGGTTTGTAGTAGCTCTTTGAAACTTGACAAAATAAACGAGTTCTCAGTTTTGTGTCTATGATTTGATTCCTCTTCAAGTAGCCCTAAGCAGAGACTGTGGAAAAGCACTTTCATTGAAAGGGGTTGCCAAGCTTCCAAGAAATTACGAGTTTCCGAAATACCAGCAAATATTTTTTTACCCAATCTTGATGATCCTTTGTGGTAATGACAATTACACAAATCACACTTGGCTCACCAAATTTTGTTCTTCTAGTTTGAATATTTCGTCTACAGTAGCAGTTTTTATTTTTAGGTTTCACTCTGTTCTATCCTATATAGAGAGATGAATTTGGAACTATTAATCCAACATGGTTTGCAGTAGCTCTTTGAAAGTTGACAAAATAAAATAGTTCTCAGTTTTGTCTCTATGGTTTGTTTCTTTTTCAAGAAGCCCTTGGCACAGACTGTGGAAAAGCACTTTCATTGAGAGCGGTTGCCAAGCTTTAAAGAAATAATGAGTTTTCGAAATACCAGCAAATATTTTTTTCACCAAATATTAATGATATTTGGTGGTAATGATCAGTACACAAATCCCACTTGACTCAACATATTTGGTTCTTCTAGGTTGAAGCGTTCGTTTACAGTTGCAGTTTATATTTTAAGGTGTCCCTCTGTTCTCTCCTATAGAGATAGATGAATTTGGAACTCTAAATCCAACATGGTTTGTAGTAGCTCTTTGAAACTTGACAAAATAAAGGAGTTCTCAGTTTTGTCTCTTTGATTTGTTTCCTCTTAAAGTAGCCCTAGGCACAGACTGTGGAAAAGCACTTTCATTGAAAGGGGTTGCCAAGCTTCCAAGAAATAACGAGTTTCCGAAATACCAGCAAATATTTTTTCACCCAATCTTGATGATACGTGGTGGTAATGACAAGTACACAAATCCCACTTGGATCACCAAATTTTGTTTTTCTAGGTGGAAGCGTTCGTTTACAGGTGCAGTTTTTATTCTTGGTTTCACTCTGTTCTCTCCTATATAGATAGGTGAATTTGGAACTCTATATCCAACACGGTTTGTAGTAGTTCTTTGAAACTTGACAAAATAAAGGAGTTCTCAGTTTTTTCTCTATGGTTTGTTTCCTCTTCAAGTAGCCCTATGCACAGAGGGTGGAAAAGCACTTTCATTGAGAGGGGTTGTCAAGCTTCTAAGAAATAACGAGTTTCTGAAATACCAGCAAATATTTTTTCACCCAATCTGGATGATACTTGTTGGTAATGATCGGTACACAAATCCCACTTGGCTCACCAAATTTTGTTCTTCTAGGTTGAAGCGTTCGTGTACAGTAGTCATTTTTATATTAAGGTTTCCCTCTGTTCTCTCCTATATAGATAGATGAATTTGGAACTCTAAATCCAACATGGTTTGTAGTAGTTCTTTGAAACTTGACAAAAAAAAAGTAGTTTTCAGTTTTGTCTCTATGGTTTGTTTCCTCCTTAAGTAGCCCTAAGCAGAGACTGTGTATAAGCACTTTCATTGAAATGGGTTGCCAAGCTTCCCAGAAATTACGAGTTTCCGTAATACCAGCAAATATTTTTTCACCCAATCTGGATGATACTTGGTGGTAATGATTGGTACACAAATCCCACTTGCCTCACCAAATTTTGTTCTTCTACGTTGAAGCGTTCGTTTACAGTAGCAGTTTATATTTTTAGGTTTCCCTCTGTTCTCTCCTATATAGATAGATGAATTTGGAACTCTAAATCCAACATGGTTTCTAGTAGCTCTTTGAAACTTGACAAAATAAAGTAGTTCTCAGTTTTGTCTCTATGATTTGTTTCCTCTTCAAGTACCCCTAAGTGGAGTCTGTGGAAAAGCACTTTCATTGAAAGGGGTTGCCAAGCTTCAAATGAATTACGAGTTTCCGAAATACCAGCAAATATTTTTTCACCCAATCTTGATGATACGTGGTGATAATGATCGGTACACAAATACCACTTGGCTCACCAAATTTTGTTCTTCTGGTTTGAAGCGTTCGTCTACAGTAGTTGTTTTTATATTTAGGTTTCCCTCTGTTCTCTCCTATATAGATAGATGAATTTGGAACTCTAAATCCAACATGGTTTGTAGAATCTCTTTGAAACTTGACTAAATAAAGTACTTCTCAGTTTTGTCTCAACGGTTTGTTTCCTCTTCAAGTAGCCCTAGGCAGAGACTGTGGAAAAGCACTTTAATTGAGAGGCGATGCCAAGCTTCTAAGAAATAACGAGTTTCCGAAATACCAGCAAATATTTTTTTACACAATCTTGATGATACTTGGTGTTAATGATCAGGACACAAATCCCACTTGGCTCACCAAATTCTGTTCTTCCAGGTTGAAGCGTTCGTCTACAGTAGAAGTTTTTATACTTAGGTTTCCCTCTGCTCTCCTATATAGGTACATGAATTTGGAACTCTAAATCCAACATGGTTTGTAGTAGCTCTTAGAAACTTGACAAAAAAAGTGGTTCTCAGTTTTGTCTCTATGGTTTTTTTTTTCTTCAAGTAGCCCTAAGCAGAGAGTGTGGAAAAGCACTTTCATTAAAAGGGGTTGCGAAGCTACCAAGAAATTACGAGTTTCCAAAATACCAGCAAATATTTTTTCACCCAATCTTGATGATACGTGGTGGTAATGATCGGTACACAAATCCCACTTTACTCACCAAATTTTGTTCTTCTAGGTTGAAGCGTTCGTTTACAGTAGCAGTTTTTATTTTTAGGTTTCCCTCTGTTCTCTCCTATATAGATAGATGAATTTGGAACCCTAAATCCAACATGGTTTGTAGAAGCTCTTTGAAACTTGACAAAATAAAGGAGTTCTCACTTTTGTCTCTATGGTTTGTTTCCTATTCAAGTAGCCCTAGGCACAGACTGTGAAAAGCACTTTCATTGAGAGAGGTTTCCAAGCTTCTAAAAAATAACGAGATTCCGAAATAACAGGAAATATTTTTCCACCCAATCTTGATGATACGTGGTGGTAATGATCAGTACACAAATGCCACTTGGCTCACCAAATTTTGTTCTTCTAGGTTGAAGCGTTCGTTTACAGTAGCAGTTTTTATTTTTAGGTTTCACTCTGTTCTCTCCTATATAGATAGATGAATTTGGAACACTAAATCCAACATGGTTTGTAGTAGCTCTTTGAAACTTGACAAAATAAAGGAGTTCTCAGTTTTGTCTCTATGGTTTCTTCCCTCTTGAACTAGCCCTAGTTACAAACTGTGGAAAAGCACTTTCATTGAAAGGGGTTGCCAAGCTTCTAAGAAATAACGAGTTTCCGAAATACCAGCAAATATTTTTTCACCCAATCTTGATGATACGTGGTGGTAATGATCGGTACACAAATCCCACTTTACTCACTAAATTTTGTTCTTCTAGGTTGAAGCGTTCGTTTACAGTAGCAGTTTTTATTTTTAGGTTTCACTCTGTTCTCTTCAATATAGATGGATGAATTTGGAACTCTAAATCCAACTTGGTTTGTAGTAGCTCTTTGTAACTTGACAAAATAAAGGAGTTCTCAGTTTTTTCTCTATGGTTTGTTTCCTCTTCATGTAGCCCTAGGCACAGAATGTGGAAAAGCACTTTCATTGAGAGGGGTTGCCAAGCTTCTAAGAAATAAGGAGTTTCCGAAATACCAGCAAATATTTTTTCACCCAATTTTGTTGATACTTTGGGGTAATGATCAGTACACCAGTTTCACTTGGCTCACCAAATTTTGTTCTTCTACGTTGAATCGTTCGTCTATATGAGTAGTTTTTATATTTAGTTATCACTCTGTTTACTTCTATATAGATAGATGAATTTGGAAATCTAAATCCAACATGGTTTGTAGTAGCTCTTTGAAACTTGACAAAATAAACGAGTTCTCAGTTTTGTGTATATGATTTGATTCCTCTTCAAGTAGCCCTAAGCAGAGACTGTGGAAAAGCACTTTCATTGAAAGGGGTTGCCAAGCTTCCAAGAAATTACGAGTTTCCGAAATACCAGCAAATATTTTTTCACCCAATCTTGATGATACTTGGTGGTAATGATCATTACACAAATCTTACTTCACTAACCAATTGTGTTCTTCTAGGTTGAAGCGTTCTTTACAGAAGCAGTTTTTATTTTTAGGTTTCACTCTGTTCTCTCCTATATAGTTAGATGAATTTGGAACTCTAAATCCAACATGGTTTGTAGTAGCTCTTTGAAACTTCATAAAATAAAGGAGTTCTCAGTTTTTTCTCTATGGTTTGTTTCCTCTTCAAGTAGCCCTTGGCACAGACTGTGGAAAAGCACGTCCATTGAGAGGGTATCCCATGCTTCTAAGAAATAACGAGTTTCCGAAATACCAGCAAATACTTTTCACCCAATCTTGATGATACATGGGGGTAATGATCAGCACACCAATCCCACTTGGCTCACCAAATTTTGTTCTTCCATGTTGAAGCGTTCATCTCACAGTAGCAGTTTTTATATTTACGTTTCACTCTGTTCTCTTCTACATAGATAGATGAATTTGGAACTCTAAATCCAACATGGTTTGTAGTAGCTCTTTGAAACTTGACAAAATAAAGGAGTTCTCAGTTTTGTCTCTATGGTTTGTTTCCTCTTCAAGTAGCCCTAGGCACAGACTTTGGAAAAGCACTTACATTGAGAGGGGTTGCCAAGCTTCTAAGTAATAACGAGTTTCCAAAATACCAGCAAATATTTTTTCACCCAATCTTGATGATACTTGGTGGTAATGATCAGTACACAAATCCCACTTGACTCACCCTATTTTGTTCATTTAGGTTGAAGCGTTCGTTCACAGTAGCAGTTTATATTTTTAGGTGTCCCTCTGTTCTCTCCTATATAGATAGATGAATTTGGAAGTCTAAATTCAACTTCCTTTGTAGTAGCTCTTTGAAACTTGACAACGTAAAGGAGTTCTCAGTTTTGTCTCTATGATTTGTTTCCTCTTCAAGTAGCCCTAAGCAGAGACTGTGGAAAAGCACTTTCTTTGAAAGGGTTTGCCAAGCTTCCAAGAAATTTCGAGTTTCCGAAATACCAGCAAATATTTTTTCACCCAATCTTGATGATACTTGGTGGTAATGATCATTACACAAATCTTACTTCACTAACCAATTGTGTTCTTCTAGGTTGAAGCGTTCTTTACAGAAGCAGTTTTTATTTTTAGGTTTCACTCTGTTCTCTCCTATATAGTTAGATGAATTTGGAACTCTAAATCCAACATGGTTTGTAGTAGCTCTTTGAAACTTCATAAAATAAAGGAGTTCTCAGTTTTGTCTCTATGGTTTGTTTCCTCTTCAAGAAGCCCTTGGCACAGACTGTGGAAAAGCACGTCCATTGAGAGGGTATCCCATGCTTCTAAGAAATAACGAGTTTCCGAAATACCAGCAAATATTTTTCACCCAATCTTGATGATACTTGGGGGTAATGATCAGCACACCAATCCCACTTGGCTCACCAAATTTTGTTCTTCCATGTTGAAGCGTTCATCTCACAGTAGCAGTTTTTATATTTACGTTTCACTCTGTTCTCTTCTACATAGATAGATGAATTTGGAACTCTAAATCCAACATGGTTTGTAGTAGCTCTTTGAAACTTGACAAAATAAAGGAGTTCTCAGTTTTGTCTCTATGGTTTGTTTCCTCTTCAAGTAGCCCTAGGCACAGACTTTGGAAAAGCACTTACATTGAGAGGGGTTGCCAAGCTTCTAAGTAATAACGAGTTTCCAGAATACCAGCAAATATTTTTTCACCCAATCTTGATGATACTTGGTGGTAATGGTCAGTACACAAATCCCACTTGACTCACCCTATTTTGTTCATTTAGGTTGAAGCGTTCCTTCACAGTAGCAGTTTATATTTTTAGGTGTCCCTCTGTTCTCTCCTATATAGATAGATGAATTTGGAAGTCTATATTCAACTTCCTTTGTAGTAGCTCTTTGAAACTTGACAACGTAAAGGAGTTCTCAGTTTTGTCTCTATGATTTGTTTCCTCTTCAAGTAGCCCTAAGCAGAGACTGTGGAAAAGCACTTTCTTTGAAAGGGTTTGCCAAGCTTCCAAGAAATTTCGAGTTTCCGAAATACCAGCAAATATTTTTTCACCCAATTTTGATGATTCTTGGTGGTAATAACAAGTACACAAATCCCTCTTGGCTCACCAAATTTTGTTCTTCTAGGTTGAAGCGTTCGTTTACAGTAGCAGTTTTTATTTTTAGGTTTCACTCTGTTCTATCCTATATAGATAGATGAATTTGGAACTCTAAATCCAACATGGTTTGTAGTAGCTCTTTCAATCGTGACAAACTAAAAGAGTTCTCAGTTTTGCCTTTATGATTTGTTTCTTCTTCAAGTAGCCCTAAGCAAATACTGTGGAAAAGCACTTTTTTTGAGAGGGTTGCCAAGCTTCTAAGAAATAACGAGTTTCCAAAATACCAGCAAATATTTTTTACCCAATCTTGATGATACTTGGTGGTAATGATCAGTACACAAATCCCACTTGACTCACCAAATTTTGTTCTTCTAGTTTGAAGCGTTCGTCTAAGTAGCAGTTTTTATATTTAGGTTTCACTCTGTTCTCTTCTATATAAATAGATGAATTTGGAACTCTAAATCCAACATGGTTTCTAGTAGCTCTTTGAAACTTGACAAAATAAAGGAGTTTTCAGTTTTGTCTCTATGATTTGTTTCCTCTTCAAGTAGCCCTAAGCAGAGACTGTGGAAAAGCACTTTCATTGAAATTGGTTGCCAAGCTTCCAAGAAATTACGAGTTTCCCAAATACCAGCAAATATTGTTTCACCCAATCTTGATGATACTTGGTGTTAATGACAAGTACACAAATTCCACTTGGCTCACCAAATTTTGTTCTTCTATGTTGAAGCGTTCGTTTACAGTAGCAGTTTTTATTTTTAGGTCTCACTCTGTTCTCTCCTATATAGATAGATGAATTTGGAACTCTAAATCCAACATGATTTTTAGTAGCTCTTTGAAACTTGACAAAATAAAGGAGTTCTCAGTTTTGTCTCTATGGTTTGATTCCTCTTCAAGTAGCCCTAGGCACAGACTGTGGAAAAGCACTTTCATTGAGAGGGGTTGCCAAGCTTCTAACAAATAACGAGTTTCCAAAATACCAGAAAATATTTTTTCACCCAATCTTGATGATACTTGGTGGTAATGATCAGTACAAAAATCCCACTTGACTCACCAAACTGTGTTCTTCTAGGTTGAAGCGTTCGTTTACAGTATCAGTTTATATTTTTAGGTGTCCCTCTGTTCTCTCCTATATAGATAGCTAAATTTGGAACTCTAAATCCAGCATGGTTTGTAGTAGCGCTTTGAAACATGACACAAAAAATTAGTTCTCAGTTTGTCTCTATGATTTGTTTCCTCTTCTAGTAGCCCTAAGCAGAGACTGTGGAAAAGCACTTTCATTGAAAGGAGTTGCCAAGCGTAAAAGAAATAACGAGTTTCCGAAATACCAGCAAATATTTTTTCACCCAATCTTGATGATACATGGTGGTAATGATCGGTACACAAATCCCACTTGTCTCACCAAATTTTGTTGTTCTAGGTTGAAGCGTTCGTTTACAGTAGCAGTTTTTATTTTTAGGTTTCACTTTGTTCTCTCCTATATAGATAGATGAATTTGGAACTCTAAATCCAACAAGATTTGTAGTAGCTCTTTGAAACTTGACAAAAAGTAGTGCTCAGTTTTGTCTCTATGATTTGTTTCCTCTTCAAGTAGCCCAGGCAGAGACTGTGGAAAACACTTCCATAGAAATGCGTTGCCAAGCTTCCAAGAAATTACGTGTTTCTGAAATACCAGCAAATATTTTTTCACCCAATCTTGATGATACTTGCGGGTGATGACAAGTACACAAATCCCACTTGGCTCACCAAATTTTGTTCTTCTAGGTTGAAGCGTTCGTTTACAGTAGCAGTTTTTATTTTTAGGTTTCACTCTGTTGTCTCCTATATACATAGAAGAATTTGGAACTCTAAACAAAACATGTTTTGTAGTAGCTCTTGAAACTTGAGAAAATAAAGGAGTTCTCAGTTTTGTCTCTATGGATTGTTTCCTCTTCAAGTAGCCCTATGCACAGACTGTGGAAAAGCATTTTCATTGAGAGGGGTTGCCAAGCTTCTAAGAAATAACGAGTTTTCGAAATACCAGCAAATATTTTTTCACCCAATCTTGATGATACGTGGTGGTAATGATCAGTACACAAATCCCACTTGGCACACCCCTTTTTTTTCTTCTAGGTTAAAGCGTTCGTTTACAGTAGCAGTTTTTATTTTTAGGTTTCACTCTGTTCTTTTTTATATAGATAGATGAATTTGGAACTCAAATCCAACATGGATTTTAGTAGCTCTTTGAAACTTGACAAAATGAAGAAGTTCTCAGTTTTGTCTCTATGTTTTGTTTCCTCTTCAAGTAGCACTAGGCAGAGACTGTGGAAAAGAACTTTCATTGAGAGGGGTTGCCAGGCTTCTATGAAATAACGAGTTTCCGAAATATCAGCAAATATTTTTTCACCCAATTTTGAGGATACTTGGTGGTAATGACAAGTACACAAATCCCACTTGGCTCACCAAATTTTGTTGTTCTAGGTTGAAACGTTCGTTTACAGTAGCTCTACTCTCTCCTATATAGATAGATGAATTTGGAACTCTAAATCCAGCATGGTTTGTAGTAGCTCTTTGAAACTTGACAATGTAAAGAGGTTCTCAGTTTTGTCTCTATGATTTGTCCACTTCAAGTAGCCCTAAGCAGAGACTGTGGAAAAGCACTTTCATTGAAAGGGTTTGCCAAGCTCCCAAATAATTACGGGTTTCCGAAATACTGGAAAATATTTTTTCACCCAATCTTGATGATACTTAGTGGTAATTACAAGTACACAAATCCCACTTGGCTCACCAAATTTTGCTCTTCTAGGTTGACGCGTTCGTTTACAAGAGCAGTTTTTATTTTTAGTTTTCCCTCTGTTCTCTCCTAGATAGGTAGATGAATTTGGAACTCTAAATCCAACATGATTTGTAGTAGCTCTTTGAAACTGGACAAAATAAAAATGTTCTCAGTTTTGTCTCTATGTTTGTTTCCTCTTCAAATAGCACTAGGCAACGACTGGGGAAAAGCACATTCATTGAGAGGGGTTGCCAAGCTTCAAAGAAATAATGAGTTTCTGAAATAACAGCAAATATTTTTTCATGCAATCTTGATGATACGTGGTAGTAATGATCAGTACACAAATCCCACTTGTCTCACCAAATTGTGTTCTTCTAGGTTGAAGCGTTCGTTTACAGTAGCAGTTTTTATTTTTATGTTTCACTCTGTTCTCTCCTATATAGATAGATGAATTTGGAACTCTAAATCCAACATGGTTTGTAGTAGCTCTTTGAAACATGACAAAATAAAGGAGTTCTCAGTTTTGTCTCTATTGTTTGTTTCCTCTTCAAGTAGCCCTAGTCTCAAACTCTGGAAAAGCACTTTCATTGAAAGGGGTTGCCAACTTCTAAGAAATAACGAGTTTCCGAAATACCTGCAAATATTTTTTCACCCAATCTAGATGATACTGGTGGTAATGATCAGTACACAAATCCCACTTGACTCACCAAATTTGGTACTTCTAGGTTGAAGCGTTCGTTTACAGTAGCAGTTTATATTTTTAGGTGTCCCTCTGTTCTCTCCTATATAGATAGATGAATTTGGAACTCTAAATCCAACATGGTTTGTAGTAGCTCTTTGAAACTTGACAAAATAAAGGAGATCTCAGTTTTGTCTCTATGGTTTCTTTCCTCTTCAAGTAGACCTAGGCACAGACAGTGGAAAAGCACTTTCATTGAGAGGGTTTCCCAAGCTTCTAAGAAACAACGAGTTTCCGAAACACCAGCAAATATTTTTTCACCCAATCATGATGATACTTGGTGGTAATGATCAGGACACAAATACCACTTTGCTCACCTAATTGTGTTCTTCTAGGTTGAAGTTTTCGTTTACAGTATCAGTTTTTATTTTTAGGATTCACTCTGTTCTCTTTTATATAGATAGATGAATTCGGAACTCTAAATCCAACATGGTTTGTAATAGCTCTTTGAAACTTGACAAAATGAAGGAGTTCTCAGTTTTGTCTCTATGTTTTGTTTCCCCTTCATGTAGCCCTAGGCACAAACTGTGCTAAAGCACTTTCATTGAGAGGGGTTGCCAGGCTTCTAAAAAAAAACAAGTTTCCGAAATACCAGCAAATATTTTTTCACCCAATCTTGATGATACGTGGTGGTAATGATCAGTACACAAATGCCACTTGGCTCACCAAATTTTGTTCTTCTAGGTTGAAGCGTTCGTTTACAGTAGCAGTTTTTATTTTTAGGTTTCACTCTGTTCTCTCCTATATAG